>NW_007377908.1:56264-111832 GCF_000475195.1 Diaphorina citri | reverse complement strand
GGGTGTTTGGGCCGGAATTAGCTTTTGAGGTCGAAGTCCAGGGGGTGGCTCGTCTGGGTGTTTATGCCTCAGGTGACTTGGTGGTACAAGCATAGTTACAGTAAGAAGTCAGGTGACTTGGTGGCGCAAGCATTGTTACAGTAAAAAGTCAGGTGATTTGGTGGAAAATATTATTACACAAAATCTCACAAAGTTACAGTAAGAAGTCAGGTGACTTGGTGGTGCAAGCATAGTTACAGTGAGAAGTCAGGTGACTTGGTGGCGCAAGCATTGTTACAGTAAGAAGTCAGGTGATTTGGTGGAAAATATTATTACACAAAATCTCACAAAGGAGTTGTTTCCCGGAGACTGGTTACCCAAAAAGTCGCTAATAATAATTAATTGTACAATTTCCCGAATAGTAGTAATTCACACAAAGTCTCGAATGTTAGTTATTCACAAAAGGTCTGATTAAGTATAGTTTGTACAAAGTCTCAAATCGTTGTGATTCTAGAAAGCCCAGTGCAGGGAGAAAGAAGATTCTCACTACCAACCCCAACCCTTATTGTTGAGAGTGGTGGAACCAATAACCAATCACTTCTTCCTCCCAGCTCCTGTCCCTTTTACCTTGGGGATCTGACGGTTCCCCTTTCAGCCGTCAACACATAGTTACAGTGAGAAGTTAGTTGTTGTGCTTGTGCTTCATCACGGTGACACTGTGTGATGTGTGACTGTACACACTGACGTCCCCGCCTCCCGTGCTACAAGAAGTTACACAGCGGACACCTCCAGTCCCACGTTTCTTCTTCCTCGTGCATGCTGGCTCGTTTTTCAGTGGCTGCAACAAGCTGGGCTTCATGTGCACCATGGATAGTACCTTGTACTTTGCTTCCTCAAGTTCTTTTATCTGCAGCTATAGTTCTCCATGTTTTTACGTCGAGCCCCATGAGTTGTATGTCTTCTTTGAGTACCTATATCAGCCCATGGTTTTTTGGGTTTACAATGGGGTCGCTTCCCAACTTTGAGTGCGGAGAACGCGATTTTGTGAGGGATTCTAGTGTAGAGCATTCACTTTGCTTCCTCAAGTTCTTTTATCTGCAGCTATAGTTCTCCATGTTTTTACGTCGAGCCCCATGAGTTGTATGTCTTCTTTGAGTATATCAGCCCATGGTTTTTTGGGTTTACAATGGGGTCGCTTCCCAACTTTGAGTGCGGAGAACGCGATTTTGTGAGGGATGAATGTAGATCATTCTACTTACTAAGGTGACCAGCCCCATCTTATGGAGAATAGTCCAACTGACTCTTGTCAAAAATATAGCAACACAGTTTGCGGGTCAATCAAGAATAACAGGATGTCAACAGAAATAGTCCAACTGACTCTTGTCAAAAATATAGCAACACAGTTTGCGGGTCAATCAAGAATAACAGGATGTCAACAGAAATGTCCAACTGACTCTTGTCAAAAATATAGCAACACAGTTTGCGGGTCAATCAAGAATAACAGGATGTCAACAGAAATAAAAAAAAAAAAATCACACCGAATCGAATGGTATAACTTTTAGCACTATCTGACTTAAGTTGAGAAGTTACGGGTTCGATACACTCTTGTGTCAACTTTTTTTCGCAAATGTAATAGAAAGTCGTGTGATGTTCATATCAGAAGAAGTTACGGGTTCGATACACTCTTGTGTCAACTTTTTTTCGCAAATGTAATAGAAAGTCGTGTGATGTTCATATCAGATTTTTTTTTTCCCTGACTGAATTCTACAGTACACTAAAAATCACTAGTGATATTTCTTTTTACTTTCTATTACCCTTACGTATAGGCTGACTGAATTCTACAGTACACTAAAAATCACTAGTGATATTTCTTTTTACTTTCTATTACCCTTACGTATAGGTAGGTAGGTAGGTACCTAGGTAATAAGAAAGTATTGCAATCGGTCCAAATTTTCAAAATCGGGAAATGGGTTTAAATATGCGTTTTGGGATCCCCTGATTCCAAAAATTGGTTTTTAGCAAATGGTCTGTACGTACGTAGTTGTTGTGGTGTATAGTGTTACATACAAAAAATTTACCAACAATCACGTTTCAAACGAAAGTTATTTGAAAAAGATCTGAAAAGAATTAGAAAAAAGTTGATGTTGTTTTAAAACAATACAGAATCCAATGGTGAAACCCGCATCTTCCTATAGCTCATCTAGAAGTGGGTTAGAATTAGTATGAGTGAGTGAGTCAGTGAGTGAGTTAGTTACACAAGGGGCTGTATATATTTTCGATTTGCTTGAAGTTGAAGGGAAGTGGGAGAAAAGTTGAGTTGAAAACGCCGAAAAACTATGAAATTCTGTTTCGTGTTAATATAGGCCGGGCGGTGCTGCGAACTCTTGACGTTGGCGCGCTTGAATGCATCGTTTATTTTTGGACACCCTGTACTGTATTGAGATATCCCGGTATGGTCCAAGGACGCGACTGTAACAATTTGGTAAAAATCGGATAGTCACCCATCCAGATATTAACCAAAGTATTTGTTACTTAACCCTTATTATTTTTCTTTCTTACTTTCAGCAAAAACTCGGCAGTTCTGGAGACTCGACTCAAATATTTGACGGAGAAGTTCACCTACAATTTGTACAGCAATGTGTGTCGCTCCCTATTTGAGAAAGATAAGATCTTGTTTTCCTTCATCATGTGCTCCACCATGATGTTGTAAGTTACTATCAACAGACAAAATAAGATAAGATAGTTACTTACCTTTTTTGTCGCCTTTAAAAAGGCACTTTGCGCTAGTCAGGGTGAAAGCCACCTTGCCGCTTTGCTGGAATTCAAACTAGCTAGCAGCTTCAAGTTTTAAAAAAAAAAAAAAAAAAAAAAAAAAAAAAAATCACACAGAGGCCCGCTTTCAAATACCTTAAGGTTAAGATACCTAACCATTGAAAATACGTGAGTGGCCTGTGGCAGCAAGCAGCAAGTGTGGACGTCCAAAGTGGAATGCATCTCTACGGATGAATCATGTTGATCGTGTACCGCTCGCATGTGAACCCTGCAAGGTTCGCTGGTATTGGTGGAGCCGCTGGAGCTGACGGTACTGGATGAGCTCCTGCCTATGAGCATGGAACAGGTGTTGTGGGGGGGGGGCTGTTTGGGCCGGAATTAGCTTTTGAGGTCGAAGTCCAGGGGGTGGCTCGTCTGGGTGTTTATGCCTCAGGTGACTTGGTGGTACAAGCATAGTTACAGTGAGAAGTCAGGTGACTTGGTGGCGCAAGCATAGTTACAGTAAGAAGTCAGGTGACTTGGTGGCGCAAGCATAGTTACAGTGAGAAGTCAGGTGACTTGGTGGCGCAAGCATAGTTACAGTAAGAAGTCAGGTGACTTGGTGGTGCAAGCATAGTTACAGTGAGAAGTCAGGTGACTTGGTGGCGCAAGCATAGTTACAGTAAGAAGTCAGGTGACTTGGTGGTGCAAGCATAGTTACAGTGAGAAGTCAGGTGACTTGGTGGCGCAAGCATAGTTACAGTAAGAAGTCAGGTGACTTGGTGGTGCAAGCATAGTTACAGTGAGAAGTCAGGTGACTTGGTGGCGCAAGCATTGTTACAGTAAGAAGTCAGGTGATTTGGTGGAAAATATTATTACACAAAATCTCACAAAGGAGTTGTTTCCCGGAGACTGGTTACCCAAAAAGTCGCTAATAATAATTAATTGTACAATTTCCCGAATAGTAGTAATTCACACAAAGTCTCGAATGTTAGTTATTCACAAAAGGTCTGATTAAGTATAGTTTGTACAAAGTCTCAAATCGTTGTGATTCTAGAAAGCCCAGTGCAGGGAGAAAGAAGATTCTCACTACCAACCCCAACCCTTATTGTTGAGAGTGGTGGAACCAATAACCAATCACTTCTTCCTCCCAGCTCCTGTCCCTTTTACCTTGGGGATCTGACGGTTCCCCTTTCAGCCGTCAACACATAGTTACAGTGAGAAGTTAGTTGTTGTGCTTGTGCTTCATCACGGTGACACTGTGTGATGTGTGACTGTACACACTGACGTCCCCGCCTCCCGTGCTACAAGAAGTTACACAGCGGACACCTCCAGTCCCACGTTTCTTCTTCCTCGTGCATGCTGGCTCGTTTTTCAGTGGCTGCAACAAGCTGGGCTTCATGTGCACCATGGATAGTACCTTGTACTTTGCTTCCTCAAGTTCTTTTATCTGCAGCTATAGTTCTCCATGTTTTTACGTCGAGCCCCATGAGTTGTATGTCTTCTTTGAGTACCTATATCAGCCCATGGTTTTTTGGGTTTACAATGGGGTCGCTTCCCAACTTTGAGTGCGGAGAACGCGATTTTGTGAGGGATTCTAGTGTAGAGCATTCTACTAAGGTGACCAGCCCCATCTTATGGAGAATATAGAATAGAATAGAATAGAATATACCTTGTTTATCCTGCTCGAATGAGACTAAAAAGTCCCTTTACCCCAGCAGTCTAAACAAGGTCTCGTTTATTTTATGGGTTTAATATTGTACAATGCTTAGTTATTACTATAGACCTTGCTTGATTTAAAAAAAGCGCTTAAAAAAAAGACATGAGTATACTGAGTATAGGTAGGTACCTACTTGTTTTTCACTTGTAGAACTTAAGTTGTATTTTCTTTTCGGAAACTGAGAGGATTTCCCCTCTTCTCAATCTCATTTCTCCTCTTAAAGGGAAATAAGTTCACATAGTGACTATGTGGTATGGTATCTACTATGCTAATCCATTAAATATTCTAGAATTCTAAAGGGTGTCCCAATAAGAACGCAAGATTTGAAAGGGTCATAACTTTGTTATGCGTTGTTTTATCTTGCCCAATCTTTGACAGATTGATTGTAAACAAATCAAAATTAGTCATCATACTCATCATGAAGTCTAAAACTGTTCAAGAAGGCGATAGCATAATAAAATCGACACATTATCACTTTTGCGCGAGCATTTTTCTAGTCGTAATCCTATCATTTTCCGTTTTTCTGAAGAGAAATGCCCTCCATGATCATTCAATTTTACCCCCCTAGACTATTTTCTTGCCCAATCTTTGACAGATTGATTGTAAACAAATCAAAATTAGTCATCATACTCATCATGAAGTCTAAAACTGTTCAAGAAGGCGTTAGCATAATAAAATCGACACATTATCACTTTTGCGCGAGCATTTTTTTTCTAGTCGTAATCCTGTCATTTTCCGTTTTTCTGACGAGAAATGGCCTCCATGATCATGCAATTTTACTCCCCTAGACTATTCTTTGTGAGAGCATCTAAAGTCACAGGTTCACACCAACAAACCTACAAGCTTTGAAGCATTGAAAGGTGAAATTGAAAGTTGCATCAACGGGATACAGCCTGATTTCCTCGAATTTGTCATCGAAAATTTTGTCAAAAGGAAACGAATGTACCTACCATCAAAGTCGAGGAAGTTATTTGTCTGATTATTGTTTAAAGTCACAGGTTCACACCAACAAACCTACAAGCTTTGAAGCATTGAAAGGTGAAATTGAAAGTTGCATCAACGAGATACAGCCTGATTTCCTCGAATTTGTCATCGAAAATTTTGTCAAAAGGAAACGAATGTACCTACCATCAAAGTCGAGGAAGTTATTTGTCTGATTATTGTTCCATACAAAATTTTCACACCAACAAACCTACAAGCTTTGAAGCATTGAAAGGTGAAATTTAAAGTTGCATCAACGAGATACAGCCTGATTTCCTCGAATTTGTCATCGAAAATAAAAATCCCACTTCATGAGGAACCACAGACATCGAACATCGAAAAATAAAACATCGATGTTCGATGTTTCCATCGAAAGAAAAACATCAACATGTTTTCAAAACATCAATGTCGATGTCCCAACCCTAATTAGTCATCATGGAGTCTAAAACTGTTCAAGAACGCGTTAGCATAATAAAATCGACACATTATCACTTTTGCGCGAGTATTTTTCTAGTCTTAATCCTGTCATTTTCCGTTTTTCTGACGAGAAATGCCCTCCATGATCATGCAATTTTACCCCCCTAGACTATTTTTTGTGAGGGCATCTAAAGTCACAGGTTCATACCAACAAACCTACAAGCTTTGAAGCATTGAATGGTGAAATTGAAAGTTGCATCAACGAGATACAGCCTGATTTCCTCGAATTTGTCATCGAAAATTTTGTCAAAAGGAAAATAGCAGCTTCTCGAATTATCTTCACAAGGCTGAATTGTACCATCACGTGCTTATTGTACCGTCTTTTCTTTTCAGGGCTCAAAACCGGTTGTCCAATGAAGAGTTCACATTTTTCATCACAGGAGGCGTGGCTTTGGATAACCCACACCCTAATCCTACCAAGTCCTGGCTCCAGGACAATTCCTGGGATGAAATTTGTCGTGTTGAGGAGAGTGTTGAGGCTTTCAAAGGTAGACGACGAGAGATACGAGATAACTATGTAGGTATAGACTATTTGAGGAGAGCTATGATACGAAATAAGGGCCATTTTTCAATAGGAAATAGTATGGAAAATGACCCACCTTTAGAACCATCATTTGTGATGGATAATAACTATTAATACTTACCTAACTAATGATGCTAAAGAACAAATGAATTTTACCCGACAATATTTTATCAAGTTGCTTTTTTTTTACTGGGTCAACACAAGAGCTTCAAGATTAACAGAAAGTAAACTGTTGGAGAGGGGGGGGGGATTTGTGAAACCTTCGTCTTGAAATCTAGTTCGAGACCTTCTAGACTCTGGGAATTTATTCCGAGACACGACTCCACGACTGGCAAACACGCTTCTTAAAATACCAACCACCTTCCTAAAGGCATGTTCCCATTTGTCAGTCGGGAAAAACTCGTGTCGTGTGTAGTGAGAACAATCTCATTTTAATTACATATTCCCTACAGGACATTTGGAACACGACTGGCAAACACGCTTCTTAAAATACCAACCACCTTCCTAAAGGCATGTTCCCATTTGTCAGTCGGGAAAAACTCGTGTCGTGTATAGTGAGAACAATCTCATTTTAATTACATATTCCCTACAGGACATTTGGGAAAAAAAAACGGATGAAACTTACGGCAAGTGGGACCTTTACACAACAGTTTTGGTTTTCAGGATTCCGTCAAAGTGTAGCGAGCAACATTCAGGCATGGAAACAGTTCTATGACAATACAGAGCCCCAAACATCCCCCTTGCCGGCGCCCTGGGAACAAAACCTGACCATGTTCCAGAGAATGGTAGTCATTCGAATGATAAGACCTGATAAGGTGAGAAACTGTGTAACCTTCATGGTCGAGTCAGGTGTCAGGGTAGCAGACTATTTCCTTTCGAAATAAAACTCTGGTGTGCTACCATGAAAGTTGCACAGTTTCGAATATTTGGGGTGCATTCAGTCCTGTCGTGTATTCAGCTTCTTAAGGAAAATTGAGTAATAAGCATTTAGCGACCAGCTACTAACCTTAGCCTCACCCAGCCTGAGTACGAGAGAAATCAGACTCCTCCCCTTCCTTGTGATTGGCCAAATTGAATTTGTGCCAGATATGGCACTTCGCGCATTAAAGGGTTAAAGTTACTTTTCCGGAGTTTTGACCTCAGATTTGAATTTTTCACAACTTTTTACGTAGGAATCGACCTTTTATTAAAATAAAACTCTGGTGTGCTACCATGAAAGTTGCACAGTTTCGAATATTTGGGGTGCATTCAGTCCTGTCGTGTATTCAGCTTCTTAAAGAAAATTGAGTAATAAGCATTTGGCGACCAGCTACTAACCTTAGCCTCACCCAGCTGGGCCGAGAAAAGCCCAATTTCCCAAATGGTCACGCACATGGCAATACCAACCATATCAAACGTTTGCTTAACTTTAGTGAACCATTGAGAATAGTCAACGTGCTATCGCCGCTGGCTTCTAATTTAATTGTGGATTTTTTTTATTTTTTTTTCACCTTGTTTTTCTATAATTCTCAGGTGATCTACATCATGCGAACTCTCATAGAGAAGGATATCGGGGTGGAGTTTATAACCCCACCCCCTTTTGATATTGAGAAGTCCTTCGACGATTCCAACTGTCTGAGTCCCCTGATATTTATTCTGAGTCCAGGCACAGACCCGATGCAATCCCTTCTTCAGTTCAGCCAGAAGAAGGGACAGAATAATAAGTTCCAGAGTATTTCACTCGGACAAGGCCAGGTATGGAAATATCTGTGAAAGCAATGTGTGTCGCTCCCTATTTGAGAAAGATAAGATCTTGTTTTCCTTCATCATGTGCTCCACCATGATGTTGTAAGTTACTATCAAGTATCAACAGACAAAATAAGATAAGATAGTTACTTACCTTTTTTGTCGCCTTTAAAAAGGCACTTTGCGCTAGTCAGGGTGAAAGCCACCTTTCCGCTTTGCTGGAATTCAAACTAGCTAGCAGCTTAGAGCTGGACCCAAGCGACACTCAGATCGATTTCCGTCTGTGGCTCACTAGTTATCCATCGGATAAGGTGAGTACGCCTAGACAACGGAAGGGTGTGGGTTCGAAAACCTGCGCATTACTTCCGCAAAGAGGTCTCACGGACATGATCACCAAGGAGCTACCCGTTGAAATATATCCATCCCACGAACAAGGTAAGTAAGTTATCTCTCTCTCTCTCTCTCTCTCTCTCTCTCTCTCTCTCTCTCTCTCTCTCTCTCTCTCTCTCTCTCTTTCTCTCTCACTTTCTCTCTCTCTCTTCCCTTTCGGGACTATAGAGCTGGACCCAAGCGACACTCAGATCGATTTCCGTCTGTGGCTCACTAGTTATCCATCGGATAAGGTGAGTACGCCTAGACAACGGGAGGGTGTGGGTTCGAAAACCTGCGCATTACTTCCGCTAAGAGGTCTCGCGGACATGATCACCAAGGAGCTACCCGTTGAAATATATCCATCCCACGAGATTGAGCTGAAATTATACTAAATGCAAAAATGTACAGTGCTCTGCATCAACGGTCTAAATAAAAATCTAGTTGATGCTTTGTCATATCTGTAGTATAAATAGTAGACTGGTCTCTAAGTACTAACCAGGGCGGGGTTGGAAAATTTCACTCTAATAATTACAGTAATTATAATTAGGTACTAATAATTTGAAGACTAAAGATCACTCAAACAGAAGTAACCTAAAACACATACCTACCTAGGTAAAATCAACACATCACAATCTCTTCATTACAGGACACACTAATACCCACCACTGACTCTGCCAAGTATTGTTTCATGTTAGACTTACACGTGAGGCACAAACTGCCGTTTCTGCTGATGGGACCCACGGGAACAGGTAAGATATTTTGTTCGTCCTGGCCTCAACTCGGTGTAGAAATAGGATTGAATGAGGGTTGCATTATCCGCCTGGCATGTTTCTTCTTGAGCTTCTCTGTTACTGGCCTCAACTCGGTGTAGAAATAGGATTGAATGAGGGTTGCATTATCCGCCTGGCATGTTTCTTCTTGAGCTTCTCTCCGTTATTTATTTATTATTATTTTTTTTTTTCAGGCAAGAGCTTCTACATCCGCAACTATCTGATGAAGCTAGACATGGAAGTTTACACACCTGGCTTCATAACGTTCACTACAGCCACTACGGCTAACTTCACACAGGAACTAGTACTTACCAAACTGGTCAAACGAAAGCGAGGTACGTTATTATTGAATGTGTTTATGTCTGGAAGTAGCTCTGCATCAAAAGTTTCTAGGGGAATATTTTAAAAGGAATAGGGAAAGATAATTTTGTTGTACCTGGTTTGTGAGCGATAATCCCCTAATTACTTCTCATTGTAGGAGTGTACGGACCCCTATTCACTACAGCCACTACGGCTAACTTCACACAGGAACTAGTACTTACCAAACTGGTCAAACGAAAGCGAGGTACGTTATTATTGAATGAGTTTATGTCTGGAAGTAGCTCTGCATCAAAAGTTTCTAGGGGAATATTTTAAAAGGATTAGGGAAAGATAATTTTGTTGTACCTGGTTTGTGAGAGATAATTCCCTAATTACTTCTCATTGCAGGAGTGTACGGACCCCTCCTGAAGAAAACAGCTGTGTTCTTCATAGATGACATGAACATGCCGGTGAAAGAGGTGTACGGCGCACAACCTCCAATTGAGCTTCTCCGCATGTTTTTCGATCACAAGTACTGGTTTGAATTTCCCGAGACCAGTAAGCTCTATCTGGAAGACATTCTTCTCACTGCTGCCATTGCGCCACCTGGCGGTAGCAGACAGGATATTTATATTAGGTAAGTCTGGGTGAGTTCATCAGATGGGAGTAACAAACTGGAAACTTGGTCAACATGAATTAATTTCATAATTCTTGAGTTGTACCCTGTTGTTCAACAGTGTCCAACGACTGACCATCGAAATTTTGACCCGATTACATTACTTTCCTTCCTATAGGATAAGGAAAGTAAAAAAGTAATAAGGTACCTATAACCTAGACTGACCATCGAAATTTTGACCCGATTACATTACTTTCCTTCCTATAGGATAAGGAAAGTAAAAAAGTAATAAGGTACCTATAACCTATAAAAGTCTTACGTAATAAAAAGGACAGAGAACAGGTTTTATTTTAAATCATTCAAAAAATTTAAAAGAATGGTTGACCTTTTCAAAACACTAGATTTAACAAGAATTGGTGTTTCTTCACAAAATTATTTTTGTATAAATAATACAATAGTTTATGATGTTTCATCTGTATTGGACTCTGAGTTTATCTGAAACGTTCAGACCAAAAATCGGCCCCGCTCAATTCTGTGACAAGTTCTTTGTCCGCCTCTGGGTAAGTAATGACCTGTGACCAGCACTTTCGAGTAACAGAAAGATAGAGACAAAAATACTTATAATAACGATAATAATAATAAATAATCTGCCATTACAGGTACACGAAGCTTCTCGGGTTTTTTGCGATCGCCTAATCGATGACGACGACAAGAATTGGTTCCTAGAGAAAGTCAAGGTCATTGTCAAGGAGCAGCTCAAGGATAACTTTGATGCTATGCTAAGTGGACTTACCACGGGCCCCATTACAATAGAGGCAGTCAACAGTCTCATTTATACAACCGCACTGGATCAAGACGCTGCAGAACCTTCCACAAGAAAATATGAAGAGATCCCTTCAACGGAATCATTTTACAAAATGGCGGTTGAGACGATGGCAGAGTATAATGCAACGCACAAGTCCAAGATATCCATTGTTCTGTTCAAGTACGCTCTGGAGCATCTAAGTAGAATTTGTAGGAATTTATCCATCTCCTCTGGAAATTGCCTCCTTGTCGGAGTGGGAGGTTCTGGAAGACAATCTCTCATACGTCTTGCAGCAGCTGTGTACCAGTACAATGTGTTCCAGCCGGAGATCACCAGCACATACAGTTTCACTGACTGGCGAGACGATATCAAGAAGCTACTAAAGGAAACTGGAGGGCGCAATGCTCCGGCAGTGTTTCTCTTCACAGAGAGTCAGATCAAGGAGGAGTCATTCCTCACGGACATTGACTCATTGCTCAGCTCTGGGGAAGTGCCTAACCTGTTCGCTATTGACGAACAACAAGAGATAATAGAGATGGTTCGCAAAGCAGCACAGGGAGGTAATACCAACTTGGACATTAGTCCCCTATCTGTCCTGAACTTCTTCATAGGTCGTTGCAAGCAGAACTTACACATCTGCATTTGCTTCAGTCCGATTGGAGCAGCGTTCAGGAGTCGACTCAGACTCTTTCCTTCCCTGGTCACCTGTTGTACCATTGACTGGTATGAGGTACGTTAATTGCACCCTTTGGATTTCTTTTAATTTTATACAGGGTCCAATATAATTTTATGACTTGAATGAAGCAAACAAGAGAAAGATTCAATGTAGAGTCTACTTTCGCACCCCAACACACACATTCAATCCGTTTTCTTCCATCGTTTGTAGTTTTCCTCTACAACTACCTGAAAACGGCTACTTTCTCTGTGGCGTATACTATCTCTTAGCTGTCAAACTATGTACTTATACCTACACCTTACTTGTCTCGAAAATGTACGTGCTTGATGTTCTCGTTTAATTAATTTCAGAGTTGGCCAGAAAATGCTTTGGAGATGGTGGCACAAAGCTATTTGGAGAAGGTCAACCTTACTGACGATGTGAAAACTGCGGCCGTGGCTGCGTTCAAACATTTTCACATCACTGCCAGGTGAGAAATTTAATTTTTAAAAATTCTAACGCATAATTAATTTCAGAGTTGGCCAGAAAATGCTTTGGAGATGGTGGCACAAAGCTATTTGGAGAAGGTCAACCTTACTGACGATGTGAAAATTGCGGCCGTGGCTGCGTTCAAACATTTTCACATCACTGCCAGGTGAGAAATTTAACTTTTAAAAATTCTAACGCAACACCGTTAGTAGAGCTAAATCCTCGGTGTGGTTAGGTATTTCGTATAAAAGTTGAAGTTATGGGTTCTATGATGTGATTTTTGGTAATTTTGCAACGGGGCAAAAATAAGTGTTGGTCGTATTTGTTCGTGCCCATAAATTTATATGTGTTTATTTGATCGGCCTCCGGCCGCTGGCAGAGCTAGCTATATGTTATCCTTGGAAAGACTAAATATAGTGCGGCCTTCGGCCGCTACTTTTGGTAATAGATCTGGGGTTAATCATAAATGCGGCCTTCGGCCGCTGGCAAGGTTTATATGTGTTTATCTGATCGGCCTCCGGCCGCTGGCAGAGCTAGCTATATGTTATCCTTGGAAAGAATAAATATAGTGCGGCCTTCGGCCGCTACTTTTGGTAATAGATCTGGGGTTAATCATGAATGCGGCCTTCGGCCGCTGGCAAGGCCAGTGTACTTCGTTTCGTTAATACATAGGTACTAATTTTCTTCAACAACGATCGAGTAAACTACGGGCTGCTGGCAAGGCCAGTGTACTTCGTTTCGTTAATACATAGGTACTAATTTTCTTTAACAACGATCGAGTAAACTACGGGCTGCTGGCAAGGCCAGTGTACTTCGTTTCGTTAATACATAGGTACTAATTTTCTTTAACAACGATCGAGTAAACTACGGGCTAAAAAAAAGGGACGGGCCCAGCTTGTTACCCTCCCATTACACCCTCTTTTACAAACGTTCTTCGTTTGCTACCAGTGAAATTTCAGACCGATTTTATGCAGACACGGGAAGAAAAACCTATATCACCTCTGCCTCCTATTTGGCCTTAATTCGGTCCTACACCGAATTCGTCAACTTCAAGCTAGACGAGACGATGGCCGCCAAAATGAGATACGTTGGTGGCCTTGAGAAACTGGACTTTGCCGCCCAACAGGTACGTGTGTTGGATTGAAATAGTATAAGACCAAATAATGAAATAAAATTGATCTCAGAGGCAGATTGAAGGCTTTTCCCTTGACAAATAGAGTGTGCCTTAAGGCATGTGATGGGTATAAATCAACCTAACTCCCAAGTGATACGTTGGTGGCCTTGAGAAACTGGACTTTGCCGCCCAACAGGTACGTGTGTTGGATTGAAATAGTATAAGACCAAATAATGAAATTGATCTCAGGGGCAGATTGAAGCCTTTTCCCTTGACAAATAGAGTGTGCCTTAAGGCATGTGATGGGTTTAAATCCACCTAACTCCCAAGCCACCTTGCAAATCTCACAAGGGTCAAAAGTAGGTGTCCTTCTAAAATTGTCCGTTGAATACTCTAAATTGAAAATTTAAATTTCCGAAAACAACCCAAAATAAAAGATGTACCCTCTCTGATTTGTGTTGACAAGGAGCTCAAGTAGTGTGTTGACTATTTTTTCCACATTCCACCCCCAGGTTGGTATTATGCAAGTCGATCTCGAGGAGCTTCAGCCCAAACTGAAAGTGGCCGCGATAGAGACGTCAGAAATGATGGAGGTGATCGAGAAGGAAACCAAACAAGTGGAGATAGTCTCATCCAGGGTGAAGGAAGACGAGAGGTTGGTATTATGCAAGTCGATCTCGAGGAGCTTCAGCCCAAACTGAAAGTGGCCGCGATAGAGACGTCAGAAATGATGGAGGTGATTGAGAAGGAAACCAAACAAGTGGAGATAGTCTCATCCAGGGTAAAGGAAGACGAAGCTAAGGCCAACATACAAGCTGAGGCAGCCACGGCCCTCAAGGAAGAATGTGAGGCCGATCTTGCGCTGGCCATTCCTGTGCTAGAGGGTAGGTAAAAGCGTCAACTTTCCACAGGAATCGTGGATGCATAAGGAGTAAGAATAACTAAAAATTTCACGATTCTAAGCAATGTACAGACAAATCTACAATTTTATTTACCTATATAGGTAGATAAAATTTTAGATTTTTCTTTTTCTGTACCTACATTGTTTAGCATCGTGAAATTTTTAGTTATTTTTACAGCTTATTTATTTTTTATTTTATTTATTTATTCAAAATCCCATATGGAATAGTTTACAATGCATCCACGATTCCAAAAATCACATTAGAAAAATTCCTGTCTGTGTGACCGTGATGGTATGTGTGTGATGACTGTGATGGGGTATGTGGTGGTCCCGTACCATTACCTATAAAAATGTGTTTGGTTTTAAAATTGATGAGTTTTTCTAGGAACACACTCAATGTTGTAACCTACTAATATCCCTCTAAAGGTTGTCGGTCCAAAGAAGGAGAAACTGGATAAGGCCCCTGTCTGTGTGACCGTGATGGTATGTGTGTGATGACTGTGATGGGGTATGTGGTGGTCCCGTACCATTACCTATAAAAATGTGTTTGTTTTTAAAATTGGTGAGTTTTTCTAGGCACACACTCAATGTTGTAACCTACTAATATCCCTCTAAAGGTTGTCGGTCCAAAGAAGGAGAAACTGGATAAGGCTGAGAAGGAGTTTGAAGAGACCATGGGGATTCTAAACGAGAAACGATCACAAGTTCGAAAGTTGGAAGAAAAGTTGAATGCTCTCCAATCCAAATTTAATGAAGCTCAGAGCAAGAAAGAAAAACTGGAGGCTGATGTGAAACTGTGCTCGTTCAAACTGGAAAAGGCTCAGAAACTTCTAGGTATGTTAGTATTAGAGATAGAGATGTATAAAGAGTGAGTGACTTATACTTACTAAAGAACTAGAATCTAGATAATATTCTTTTGACTACTAAGTCGTCGAAAGTTGGAAGAAAAGTTGAATGCTCTCCAATCCAAATTTAATGAAGCTCAGAGCAAGAAAGAAAAACTGGAGGCTGATGTGAAATTGTGCTCGTTCAAACTGGAAAAGGCTCAGAAACTTCTAGGTATGTTAGTTTTAGAGATAGAGATGTATAAAGAGTGAGTGACTTAGACTTACAAAAGAACTAGAATCTAGATATTCTTTTGACTACTCAGTCAATGTGTCTGGCTAGGGGACGTTAAAATAGCGTCTGGGTGTGGGACTATAAACAGGGAGGAGGACAGATAACCCTAACCAGCCTAGCTAGCTGGTAGTTTTCAAAGGGTTCTCTCTGCTTTTAAAGAAGAGGCACAAGTCCTCACGATGCGATGGTTGACTGCGGTTCAAGACGAGCCAGCCACTTTAACTAGGCTAGAGCTAGAGACGATCACGCGGGTTTATAGCAGATACAAAACGATTATCTTTATTCTGATATTGTCATTCGACAAACGCTAAAGCCGCTAAAACAACTACTCAGTCGATGGGCCAGATCCTAAAACTCCCTATATGGATTTAAAAATAAAAAAAAAAATAAAAAAAAAAACGTCTCAGTTGACATAGGACTGCGTAAGTTTATCCATCACATTTTGGGAATGTCTAGTTCTAATTCCTTTGGGGTCTCGCGGGAGCCGTTTAAGTTGTCTGAGTTTTCCATCAGTATTGGAATATGATGTTGCTCTGGGGGCTTCCACAAGAGCGGATGGCACAGAGCTCGTTTTTCTCCATTTTTCATTACTTTTCTCACCATTTCAGGCTAAATGACCGCTGTTTATCGTCAAATCTTGTTTCAAAGCTTCCAGGGTCCATAATTTATTCACAAAGACTTGAGATTTTAAGTAACCTCACAGAAAAAAGTCTGGAACTGTCAATTCGGACGATTGTGAATACGGTTATTATCACAATTTTTCAATATTAGACGTCCAGGAAAAAAAGCTTGAAATAAAGCAACCGTCTGCACCATTGTAGCGCGTTGTTGTGGTGTATAGTGTTTAGGTAGGTAGGTAGGTACCTAGGTAATAAGAAAGTATTGCAATCGGTCCAAATTTTCAAAATCGGGAAATGGGTTTAAATATGCGTTTTGGGATCCCCTGATTCCAAAAATTGGTTTTTAGCAAATGGTCTGTACGTACGTAGGTACCTACGTATGTACGTACTACAGGTTTAAATGGGAAAAAGTTGTATACAAAACATCTCAAGGAAGGTTTGTCGTAAAGCGATGAAATTTGATTGTTGTGGTGTATAGTGTTACATACAAAAAATTTACCAACAATCACGTTTCAAACGAAAGTTATTTGAAAAAGATCTGAAAAGAATTTAAAAAAAGATGTTGTTTTAAAACAATACAGAATCCAATGGTGAAACCCGCATCTTCCTAGCTCATCTAGAAGTGGGTTAGAATTAGTATGAGTGAGTGAGTCAGTGAGTGAGTTAGTTACACAAGGGGCTGTATATATTTTCGATTTGCTTAAAGTTGAAGGGAAGTGGGAGAAAAGTTGAGTTGAAAATGCCGAAAAACTATGAAATTCTGTTTCGTGTTAATATAGGCCGGGCGGTGCTGCGAACTCTTGACGTTCGCGCGCTTGAATGCATCGTTTATTTTTGGACATCCTGTACTGTATTGAGTGAGGCGGTGCTGCGAACTCTTGACGTTCGCGCGCTTGAATGCATCGTTTATTTTTGGACATCCTGTACTGTATTGAGTGAATTGGAAAACTTAATTTTGGCCGACTCAAATACCTCCATGCTCCATGTACGCCGCTGGCTACAATGAGAACCTGAGAACTGAAATAACTTTCCTGAATGTAAGCCAGTCTGTGTGGAAATAATCACTGAACTGTCAAAATTTAGTGTTTCACAAATAAATACCTACTCCTAATAAGGACAATCAGTCTGTGTGGAAATAATCACTGAACTGTCAAAATTTAGTGTTTCACAAATAAATACCTACTCCTAATAAGGACAATCAGTCTGTGTGGAAATAATCACTGAACTGTCAAAATTTAGTGTTTCACAAATAAATACCTACTCCTAATAAGGACAATCAGTCTGTGTGGAAATAATCACTGAACTGTCAAAATTTAGTGTTTCACAAATAAATACCTACTCCTAATAAGGACAATAGGTACTTCTTACTTTCCGTGTTCGCTTTGACCAATGACCGTCAGATACTCTGCAACTTGAATCGCCACATCATTTGCTAACAACAAATCTTGTTCGTTGCACTAGAAAATTTGTCATAATGAATTTGTCATATTTTCTAGTAATGTTATTCACGCATACTTGGTATTGTATACATGCATTAAACGATAAGCTCAGGTTCAATATAACCTGCTACACCTGTGCTACGGAGTATCTAGGAGACTCTTGTTACGTTGTCTCTCGACTGACGCCGCGAGCAACATTTTATAACACCACGGATACCGACGAATTGTGGTGTGTACTTTATTGTCCGAAAAAAACACAAACATTTTCTCCTCTCTGGACGTATGCACCCACTCGATTATTTCTTCGATGGACACCAGGGACCAAGGATTTCTGTCAAACTCTATATCCGCAGGAAGAATGTATGCAATGCCAACGAGATCTATGCAACTGGGGCTATGATAACAAAAATTGGGACCCGGATGGGTATTTTGGCCAAGGATCTTTGGTGACTAGTAATGAAACTGTATATGAATTGCCAGTTCTTGGCAGACTCCTATCCCTGCACAATCAAGTGGTTTCTAGCATTTTAAAAGTACCGCAAATGGTACTTAAGTTTTTGGGGGGGGGAAAAAAATAGTTGAAGTAACAGATGAAGTGCGATGCATGGAGTAGGTTCCTAAGATTTTAACGTATCTCACCTTATTTTAAATTTTAGAAGTATGATATATGTGAAGTACCATATATATATCGAATATATTCGTACGTATTATAAAAATCAATGTCTAACTATCTGCTCGTATTTACTTAATGTCCAACCAAACCGTTCATAATAAAATATCTGACTTGGTAAAGCGGTGCGCAGACTGATCATACACTTCAGACATTTCCAACATTTCCGACAAATGCTTCCTATGTTAAGTAATGGTACTCCGCACACCTATCCGTATCAGACATTCTCCGTCATACATCATACATCATCATACACTTCCGACATGATGTCGGATGGTTTGCTTTTTGAGCAAAATTGTTGTAATGTCTGACAGTCTTGAAGCTGTTTCCTGCTGAAAGAGGGGGAAAAGTGCAATTAAAATAAATTCAATTTAATATCCGGTTTAAAATTGACGAAATACTGTCTCTGAAGTTGGTATTTTTCTTCTGAAGAGGAAGCAGATCTAGAAGCTCATAAAACTTTTCCGAGCTCATTCTAAAATATTTGAAGAACTTTTCTCTAACATCCAAAAGATCCGGGAACAGGTTGTGAAATTCTCTGAATTGTTCCCTTTTCAAATTTATGTCATGTACCCAAAATATTCTTCTTTGTCCGACCGCTTCTTCATCTTCGTCTATCAAAGCAGCTCATAAAACTTTTCCGAGCTCATTCTAAAATATTTGAAGAACTTTTCTCTAACATCCAAAAGATCCGGGAACAGGTTGTGAAATTCTCTGAATTGTTCCCTTTTCAAATTTATGTCATGTACCCAAAATCTTCTTCTTTGTCCGACCGCTTCTTCATCTTCGTCTATCAAAGCGACAACTACAGCAAGTTCTTCATCAGATGAGAAATCCATTTTTTAAATGAACTTTCAAAAATATTTGTTACAAAAAAATAATAATAAAGCTATCAAAGCGACAACTACAGCAAGTTCTTCATCAGATGAGAAATCCATTTTTTAAATGAACTTTCAAAAATATTTGTTACAAAAAAAAAGAAAAAAAAAACGACTTCTACATCACACCAGAACTACCACAACACTAAACTGAATTGAGCTTGAGCATCCCACATTCGACCGATGTTGGAAATGTATGATTGGTGTGCGGGATAGAAGCTTCCAACAAGCTTCCAACATGTTGTATGGGAATGTTGGAAATGTATGAAGTAAAATACAAGTGATGGAAACCGTATTTCCCTTGATGATGGCGATCGAATATCTTCGACTTTTTAATTAGGAAGCTAATGACGAATGGGGGAAGCAACGCGACCGACGGGTTCGCCCTAGTAATAAATATTGCCTACCTACCTACCTGCTACTTACCTACATACTCACATTGCTACAACAAATAAATTTTGATCAGTAACTATGTTAGGTAGGTATATTTGTTATAAATTGGAAAGAAATATTATTTTGTTAAACACCTACCTGCTACCTAAATACTCCCATGTGTAATCAAAATACAAGTGATGGAAACCGTATTTCCCTTGATGATGGCGATCGAATATCTTCGACTTTTTAATTAGGAAGCTAATGACGAATCACACTTGAACCAACCCTGCTTTTTTGCCTTTTTCATTGTTCAGTTCCCCGCCTCAATCCTTCAGAATAGCGTTAAGATGACCAACGAACCGCCTACCGGTCTTCAGGCGAATCTCCTCCGCAGCTATCAATCTGACCCTGTCAAGGACCCTACATTCTACGAAGGCTGCCCGGGCAAGGAGAAGATTTTCTCCAAGGTAAGAAACTTGTTCAAACAAATAAGCAGACAGACAAGGGCAACTCAATGGATACAACCTCTCTCTGGACTGATACCACGGCGGTGGTGAAGTTCCTAGATCTAGAATCAGGATTTTGATGCTGATGTTGCAAAAAAAAAAAACATACAGGGTGTCCCGCGAACGACTGTACAACGCTTGAGGGTTGATGCAGGACCTAAAGGGATACCAGAAAAACCTATTTAGACAGATCCGATTTTCAACAGGGGTGGAGTTATTCAGGACTGTCTGTTTTTCGAAGTTTTTCATACCTTGTCCTCTTAAAACGCCTTTATCTTTTGAACCGATAAATATAATAAAAAAATGATTACACCATTGAAAAGAAAACGAAATTTTCCATAGCTTGAGGGTTGATGCAGGACCTAAAGGGATACCAGAAAAACCTATTTAGACAGATCCGATTTTCAACAGGGGTGGAGTTATTCAGGATTGTCTGTGTTTTCGAAGTTTTTCGTACCTTGTCCTCTTAAAACGCCTTTATCTTTTGAACCGATAAATATAATAAAAAAATGATTATACCATTGAAAAGAAAACGAAATTTTCCATTAGATAGGTCTCACACATTTGGAAACGCCTTCCTTCCAACACAACCAGAGGCTGGTAGCCCTTTAGGTCCTGCATTAACCCTCAAGCGTTGTACAGTCGTTCGCGGGACCCCCTGTATATGTACCTAGGTACATATACCTACCTACCATATAGCTACATAGACACATATTACATATATATTATACCTATTTATTACAAATTTACTGTCACGTTAGCTTTGGTCATAAATCTATTATTGAGACATAGTCCAAAACTACACCTTTTCATTTGTTTGACCGGGTGCCATGCAGAATTACGCGCGTAAGATGACCATCCCCATTGATCATTTGACGTTTGACTTTGTCGTGCTTCAAATTAATAAGTCCGAGTCACCCCCTGAGGATGGGGTGTATTGCTATGGACTCTTCCTGGACGGGGCACGATGGGATAGAACCAGGTAAATTGAAAACTTACCAACTTCATTTCTTTTTTTTTTCTTCTTCTTCTTCTTCTTCTTCTTCTTCTTCTTCTTCTTCTTTTATGCCAAACATGTACTTAAATGCGGGAGAAAGCGCCCTCAGTAGCAGATTAAATAGGAGGGGCTTTTATTCGAGAGAATCGAGAGTACCATTTTACGTTAGGTAAACGGTTCTCGTGTAGGTAATTCATCAAAGTATGATAAAAAGTTCTTTTTGATTAAAAAAAAAAAAAAAAAAAAAAAAAAAAAAAAAAAAAAAAAAAACACCCTTCCCCTTTCCTCTCCACGAATTGCTAGACTTTTTTGATCCTTTATGTTAGGTTCTAAAAGAAAGGGATTCCAAAATTTTCAAGTTGAGTTGGTACAGATTTTTTCTCTTGTTAGGTACAAAGCCATTTTGTCTTATTTTACTGTACTGTGGTGGGTATCTAGGTTTCTAGGTAGGTAGGTGGTAAACACCCTTCCCCTTTCCTCTCCACGAATTGCTAGACTTTTTTGATCCTTTATGTTAGGTTCTAAAAGAAAGGGATTCCAAAATTTTTTAAGTTGAGTTGGTACAGATTTTTTCTCTTGTTAAGGTAGGTACAAATCCATTTTGTGTTATTTTACTGTACTGTAGTGGGTATCTAGGTTTCTAGGTAGGTAGGTAGGTAGGTAAGTACTACTTACCTACTCTTCATTTATCCACTTTATCTCTTCCACGCAGTAACCAATTGGCCGAGCAATTCCCAAAAGTTCTCAATGACGCACTCCCCATTATTTGGTTTGTACCCACGAAGAAGGTCGAACTTCAGATTGGGAGTCGGTATGTGTGCCCGCTGTATAAGACGTCGGAACGGAGAGGTTGGTTTGTTACTACTTACCTACTCTTCATTTATCCACTTTATCTCTTCCACGCAGTAACCAATTGGCCGAGCAATTCCCAAAAGTTCTCAATGATGCACTCCCCATTATTTGGTTTGTACCCACGAAGAAGGTCGAACTTCAGATTGGGAGTCGGTATGTGTGTCCGCTGTATAAGACGTCGGAACGGAGAGGTTGGTTTAAAAACTAGTTTTTCCGCCAAGATGAGTGTTTCATGGCCGTTTTTATTTCTTAGCAATGAATTAGCTGCTACACTAGACACGTGTGGTCTGTGTCGTTTGGCTGATGAGAGACACAAATTTTCGGAGTACGTCCTACAGTAAAAGGAGAGAAAATAAAGCCCTGAGTTTAGGTGCTGGGTCATTACGAAAACACTATAAAGTAGGTAACCCGTTGATAATGTATTATCTAGATAAAAATAATATTTAAAATACCTAGAATCGAATTACGAGTTCAATTTTTTGTTGACTCTGGGAATCGATCCAGGCACCTTCTACATGGCAAGCAAGCGGTTTACCGTGGGCCTACTCCGCATTTTCTCAAATTTCACTCATTTTTCTTCCCAGGTACCCTATCCACTACTGGTCACTCTACGAACTATGTCATTCCTCTGCTCCTGAATACAGGCCTGCCCTCTAGTCATTGGGTGAGAAGGGGTGTGGCCCTCCTGTGTCAACTGAGCAAATGAGGGGGCCCCGGGGCCCTTTCTCATACGAGAAATTTGTTTGTCTATGTAAACCTACCTACTTACTTGATCTGGAAATATTTTTTTTATATATATTTTATTAAATTATATTATTATTAATTTTAGAAAAATAAATGTGGGCAGGTGGGCCAATAAATGGTACGTTTTTTAGGTGGGCGAATAAATGGTACACTTACCTATCTCTAGGTAGGTAATTTTTACTTCTTATTTTTGCAAAAACCTTCTCGTCGATTCATTTTTAGTCCGTCCTTCCTTTATTATTACGATAGTAATAAAAATATTTTTGCAAAAACCTTCTCGTCGATTCATTTTTAGTCCGTCCTTCCTTTATTATTACGATAGTAATAAAAAGGTATAAGTGACGGACTATTGTATTCGCTTCGGTATCTGTCTGTCTGTTTGTGTGTCTGTCTGTCCCCATAGAAGGACTTATCCAAACCTGGTCGACCTATATATCAAATTAAAGGTCTTTTTACCAGGAACACGAACGTGGTGGTGCAAATTTTGTTTAGAGAACCAAAAAGCCAAAAAACAGAAAAAATGGTTTTTGAGGAATTTTTTTCACATTTTCTCACGGGAGCGCGAAGCGCGACCATATTCACAAAAAATTCCCGGAGGAACGGACCAAGCTTGTTAGAGCCAAAAAAAGATAAAGAATAATAATAATAATTTTATGTACATCGATACCTACCTGCCGTATTTTAGGAGCCCCTGAAGATTTGGGCTTCACTTTTTCTTTCGCGCACTGTTTATCCGTCGAGTTTGAACCTCCTTGACGTTTCCCCTCCTTTTGTTAAAGTAGGGGAAGGTAGTGTTCGTTGCGTGTAGATTTCGTGAATGAATTCAAAATGGCGACAGTGACTTTGACAAGTTGTACCTTTGTTGAAAGTTGAATAAAAATTAAAAAATAATATTAAAATATAAAAATGCTTTAGGGTAGAGATTAGCTAGAGATTTAATCTTTTTTACCTCAAAAGTGTTCGTTGCGTGTAGATTTCGTGAATGAATTCAAAATGGCGACAGTGACTTTGACAAGTTGTACCTTTGTTGAAAGTTGAATAAAAAATAATATTAAAATATATAAAAATGCTTTAGGGTAGAGATTAGAGATTAGCTAGAGATTTAATCTTTTTACCTCAAAAAAGTCAAAAGTGATAGGTAACTGATAATTGCTTCAAGAGTGTTCTGAAGGTAGTTTTAAAGCTAGGAATTTTAAAAAAGTGAAGAAAATGGACAAGAACAAGTTAAAACCAGAGGAAGAAACCAATGAAACAGTTAAAATAGAAGTTGAGGTAAGTTATTTTTCTGGCTCTGGTATGTTAAACTGGGAGTAGACAGGCTATGTAGCAGTTAAACAGAAAGAACGGCCTACATATCTTACCCTAATGATCCATGCTATCTGCTTCAGAAGAATCATCTCATGATGGTTGACTGCAGTACAAGATAATTGACTGTGGCTAGAGACCATCAACCTTTGTACCTATAACTGATAACAAAATATTTTGGTACTTGTGCAGAAGTCACGTCTGTGGAATATTATATTGAAAAATCGTAACAGGGGCCCCGTTCAACTTTGGGGCCCCAAATTTCAATCAGAAATGTGCCTTGATTTAATGAAGGTGTGTACCAAATTTCATCAAAATCAAATCAGGCAATCGGGAGTTATTGTGGAACATATACAGACAGACAAACATCTAAACCAAATGCAAAACGGTTGAGTTAATCAAAAATGTTTCAGGACCAAGATACCAAAATAAGTTCAATTTACGATACCAACATTGGATTACCTGTGTTCCCTTCTCAATTTCAATACATGGTTCGGTCCAACTATGAAATCCTATCTACAATAAAGACTGCAGAGGAGGCAGAGGTAAGGAAAAAAAAACTGTCATGTTTTTTACAAACTCAGACCTGAAGTCTGAAGTTTTATACAAACTGAGACATGCTCTTTCTATACCACTGATTTATATCTTAGGAGATTCAGATGGAGATATTTATTTTACTTGCTCCTTCTCACTTGTAAACATTTAGGGAAAAGTTAGATATGGTTTTAAGTATGTGCAATGGAAGAGGGCATCACTTGGGAACTTGAACTTTGCCAGTGTTTCCCATCAATAGTAAATCTATCTTTTACAACACTGTCAGTCAATTTTATTCTAGTTATTTTTCTGGCTCTGGTATGTTAAACTGGGAGTAGACAGGCTATGTAGCAGTTAAACAGAAAGAACGGCCTACATATCTTACCCCAATGATCCATATATGCTATCTGCTTCAGAAGAATCATCTCATGATGGTTGACTGCAGTACAAGATAATTGACTGTGGCTAAAGACCATCAACCTTTGTACCTATAACTGATAACAAAATATTTTGGTACTTGTGCAGAAGTCACTTCTGTGGAATATTATATTGAAAAATCGTAACGGGGGCCCCGTTCAACTTTGGGGCCCCAAATTTCAATCAGCAACGTGCCTTGATTTAATGAAGGTGTGTACCAAATTTCATCAAAATCAAATCAGGCAATCGGGAGTTATTGTGGAACATACAGACAGACAAACATCTAAACCAAATGCAAAATGGTTGAGTTAATCAAAAATGTTTCAGGACCAAGATACCAAAATGAGTTCAATTTACGATACCAACATTGGATTACCTGTGTTCCCTTCTCAATTTCAATACATGGTTCGGTCCAACTATGAAATCCTATCTACAATAAAGACTGCAGAGGAGGCAGAGGTAAGGAAAAAAAAACTGTCATGTTTTTTACAAACTCAGATCTGAAGTCTGAAGTTTTATACAAACTGAGACATGCCGTTCGGTCCAACTATGAAATCCTATCTACAATAAAGACTGCAGAGGAGGCAGAGGTAAGGAAAAAAAACTGTCATGTTTTTTACAAACGATCTGAAGTCTGAATACCACTGATTTATATCTTAGGAGATTCAGATGGAGATATTTATTTTACTTGTTCCTTCTCACTTGTAAACATTTAGGGAAAACTTAGATATGGTTTTAAGTATGTGCAATGGAAGAGGGCATCACTTGGGAACTTGAACTTTGCAAGTGTTTCCCATCAATAGTAAATCTATCTTTTACAACACTGTCAGTCAATTTTATTCCCAGCTTGTTACCCACCAGTCATAATGATTCATGTGTTTTATCAGGAATTCATCAACGATTACTCAACAAATTCATGTTCGGAATGGCGAGTGCTTCGTACTTACACAAAGAATCCCATCAATGTCCTGTACAAGAGAGCTTGGCGATGTCAATACAATGTACAACAGCGGAGAAGAAAAGTCAAAGACATAAACAGGATCAAGTCATCGAAAAATTGCCAGTGCCCTGGCTTCATCTGTATTGCTGTGTACACGTAGGTTTGATGTGTTAACTGTAGAAATCACAAGAGCTTCAACAAGTCCCATATAGTCAAAGACATAAACAGGATCAAGTCATCGAAAAATTGCCAGTGCCCTGGCTTCATCTGTATTGCTGTGTACACGTAGGTTTGATGTATTAACTGTAGAAATCATAAGAGGAAGAACAAGTCCCATACGGATCAAGTCATCGAAAAATTGCCAGTGCCCTGGCTTCATCTGTATTGCTGTGTACACGTAGGTTTGATGTGTTAACTGTAGAAATCATAAGAGGAAGAACAAGTCCCATATCGCTAGGTCGGAGCTTTGATTCCCACCAGGGGCGAACTTCATCCTAACAGATAAGGTTCGTTTTCGGAAAGACTGGATTTCTCCTATCCTGTCCCCCTTCTCTCTTCGATTTCGGCATAATAATTCTCGCTGGTATAGTTCCCTCTGCCAAAACTCTTAAGAAAAAAAACCTCATATGCCTCGGTGGCGTAGTGGGCAAGGTACCTACTAGTCCCATATGGCTAGGTCGGAGCTTTGATTACCACCAGGGGCGAACTTCATCCTGACAGATAAGGTTCGTTTTCGGAAAGACTGGATTTCTCCTATTGTGACCCCCTTCTCTCTTCGATTCCGGCATGATAATTCTTCGCTGGTATAGTTCCCTCTGCCAAAACTCTTTAAAAAAAAGCCCATATGCCTCGGTGGCGTAGTGGGCAAGGTACTCGCCTGGTAATCAGCGTGCTGGTTTGATTCCAGCCAAGACATGAAATTTTATTCTGATTTGAGAATTTATACTGATTTATTCGACCACTTAAGTAATAAGGGTTGGTGGTAGAACTCTAAGGGTTAGGTTCGGCGCTAGTCTCGCCTAGTGGTTACGGTTACCATCCTCTGAAGAGCCTATTAGTATTATTATTATTACTACTACTACCGCCAGTACTAACTACTCTTGAATTAATAAATTTATTCTATTTCAAATTTCAGACATGGTATCAAGAAGAAGCAAGCTGGCTAGGTCGGAGCTTTGATTCCCACCAGGGGCGAACTTCATCCTAACAGATAAGGTTCGTTTTCGGAAAGACTGGATTTCTCCTATTGTGACCCCCTTCTCTCTTCGATTTCGGCATGATAATTCTTCGCTGGTATAGTTCCCTCTGCCAAAACTCTTTAAAAAAACCTCATATGCCTCGGTGGCGTAGTGGGCAAGGTACTCGCCTGGTAATCAGCGTGCTGGTTTGATTCCAGCCAAGACATGAATTTTTATTCTGATTTGAGAATTTACCTATACTGATTTATTTGACCACTTAATAAGGGTTGGTGGTAGAACTCTAAGGGTTAGGTTCGGCGCTAGCCTCGCCTAGTGGTTACGGTTACCATCCTCTGAAGAGCCTATTATTATTATCATTATTACCGCCAGTACTAACTACTCTTGAATTAATAAATTTATTCTATTTCAAATTTCAGGCATGGTATCAAGAAGAAGCAAGTGTACTCTTCTACAATCAAGCTCAATCTGGATCACAATCATGGCTTGAACACAAAGGATGTCCTTCGATATCGAACTTTAGGTAGGTAAAAAAAACTTTGAAAATTGCCAGAGGGAAAGTTTTTAAGGAGTATCTACATCTGAGAAAAAGGTAGGCTTCAGGAAGGATATCTTCACAAATGATAGTGATAATGTGTGTATGATTTTCATGTAGTCAAAAGTATAATGGGACATCTTATTCTAAAGGCCCGTTCTACTTGTCGTTTGGAAAAAAAAAGAAAGAAAATTAAAGGGATTTATTCCAAAAGAACATTTTATTGTTAATGTGGTATAAAATAAACTTCAATATTATTATTATTTGTTTTTTAGTACCTAGTCTTGAAAATCCTTGGAACGATTGGCTTTCTCCTAGGGATGAGGGGTAAAGCTCCATGTTACAGTTACAGTTCCCTCTATCAAACCTCTTTAAAAATAATAATAATAAATACTCCATCAAAGGAATAAGTTTGTATTAACTTATTTGTTGGTAAAACACTTGGTAAAACAGTTCAAACACTAAAAATGATTTTGGGTGAGTGAAAACACTTGGCTTTATGTTTTACCATCTGTAATTTAATAAAAATATACGTAAAACATAAAGCCAAGTGTTTTTACTCACCCAAAATCATTTTTTGTGAATAAATACTCCCTCAATTTCTAAAGGAAATGGGAAAGTTGTCGTAGCTTTCTCATTTTGGCCTGGCTCAATTTTTGTTTCAGATTCAACACTATCTGAATAATATCAAGAAAGACTTACAATGCTTACAGCTGAAAGATATTATAGAAGATTACATGTTCTGCAACCCAGAGGCTCAGATCCGATACTTCTTCATTCAAAGTGAAGGTAAGATCAAACAGATCTGATTATTTCTCTTTCACTGAACTTTAATTGATGCGGAATATTCAAGTACTTACTGCGCTCGCCTTGCACGCGGGAAACCCGGGTTCAATTCCCGGCGGGGTCTAAAAAATTGTATTGATTCCGTGTCAATTTTTGTTTCAGATTCAACACTATCTGAATAATATCAAGAAAGACTTACAATGCTTACAGCTGAAAGATATTATAGAAGATTACTTGTTCTGCAACCCAGAGGCTCAGATCCGATACTTCTTCATTCAAAGTGAAGGTAACATCAAACAGATCTGATTATTTCTCTTTCACTGAACTTTAATGTTGTAGCGGCTTTAGCTTTCGCCGAATGGCGATAGCAGAATAAAGATTAATTGATGCGGAATATTCAAGTACTTACTGCGCTCGCCTTGCACGCGGGAAACCCGGGTTCGATTCCCGGCGGGGTCTAAAAAATTGTATTGATTCCGTTACTGGCTGTTGCTAGGCCCACTCAGCTTCGTGAGGAAAATGATAACACAAACAAACGGTATTTATATATTATTAGATTATTAGCAAGTATTTTATTTTCTTGTCACTGAACTTTAATTGATGCGGAATATTCAAGTACTTACTGCGCTCGCCTTGCACGCGGGAAACCCGGGTTCGATTCCCGGCGGGCTCCCACAGTCTAAACAAAATCTCATATATTTCATAGGTAAAATTTATACATATTAAGTAAGAAAAAAAACCTTGTTTAAATTATAAAAAAAGAAAAAAATATATATATACTCATTAGGGACCCCTGTGCTGCATAGGTGTGATAAACACCAGAACTCTAGTAGGTGGGTGTATTTTTTCCCAGAAAACATTGCTCAAAAACTAACTTTCTTGAAGAATCTGATAGTGCCCAAGTTATCTAGGTGCACGGTAATGTGCCAGGCCAAGTTCCAGCCTAACGCACACAGTGTGTAATATTACATCTGCTTTATCATATCTAAAAATTATTGTAGGACTGTGTTCTTGAATATCCCCCATCTCCCACAGTCTAAACAAAATCTCATATATTTCATAGGTAAAATTTATACATATTAAGTAAGAAAAAAAACCTTGTTTAAATTATAAAGAAAGAAAAAAAAATATACTCATTAGGGACCCCTGTGCTGCATAGGTGTGATAAACACCAGAACTCTAGTAGGTGGGTATATTTTTTCCCAGAAAACATTGCTCAAAAACTAACTTTCTTGAAGAATCTGATAGTGCCAAAGTTATTTCTGCTTTATCACGTCTAAAAATTATTGTAGGACTGTGTTCTTGAATAGTGGGTATATTTTTTCCCAGAAAACATTGCTCAAAAACTAACTTTCTTGAAGAATCTGATAGTGCCAAAGTTATTTCTGCTTTATCACATCAAAAAAAAGTTACTGTAGGACTGTGTTCTTGAATATCCCCTGTTCCCCCAATAGTAATACATTTTCATTTTTATCCTCAGGAACCTCAATGGGAATCTAAGTGCCAATATGAAAACCTCACACCCAAGCAGTTTATTGAGCATGCTGAACACAGATCAACCAACAAGTGGATGTACTTTGACTACAAACATCTTGCTGAGTGGAGCAAGGCAGATGAGTTAGCAGAGAATCAGTTTGTAAGTCAGCTTTAAGGGACATGGTTAGCACAGTGGTGACACACTTTCTTGTAATCCAGAAGGTCCTGAGTTTGACAGCAAACAATTGCACTCAGATAGCATTAAGGCTAAATTAAAACATCATAATCTCTTGGAACAAAATCTCATCTTAGTGGGTGAATACCAGAATACCACAAGCATTCTTCAAGCTCTTCCCTCAGAAAAAAAAAAAAAAAAAAAAAAAAAAAAAAAAAAAGATGAAACTCACTACAAATCGGAACGGGCCTTAAGCCGACGACAGTCTAATTACAATACGTCTTTTTTTTACCTTGCGAAGTTACTTATTCTACAGCAAAACCATTTGTGATCATTGTACTACCATCCAAGTCCGTAGACGTCCTTTTTATACCAGGGAGATTTCTATTGTTTTTTCGTATTTCTTAGATCCGAGCATCAAGGACAAAATAATCAACATGTTTCAATATGGACACGGGGCTTCAGCAGCTATCAAGATTCACCTGCTAGATCTTCTGCTCATAAATGAAGACCAGTATTTTAGTCTTCTCTCTGATGGAAAATACAAGCCAAGTGTTTCACAAGCCTGCTAGATCTTCTGCTCATAAATGAAGACCAGTATTTTAGTCTTCTCTCTGATGGAAAATACAAGCCAAGTGTTTCACAAGTAAGATTTTTTTTTTAGTACCTAGTCTTGAAAATCCTTGGAACGATTGGCTTTCTCCTAGGGATGAGGGGTAAAGCTCCATGTTACAGTTACAGTTCCCTCTATCAAACCTCTTTAAAAATAATAATAATAAATACTCCATCAAAGGAATAAGTTTGTATTAACTTATTTGTTGGTAAAACACTTGGTAAAACAGTTCAAACACTAAAAATGATTTTGGGTGAGTGAAAACACTTGGCTTTATGTTTTACCATCTGTAATTTAATAAAATTACAGATGGTAAAACATAGAGCTAAGTGTTTTTACTCACCCAAAATCATTTTTAGTGAATAAATACTCCCTCAATTTCTAAAGGAAATAGGTTTCTCATTTTGACCTGGCTCAATTTTTGTTTCAGATTCAACACTATCTGAATAATATCAAGAAAGACTTACAATGCTTACAGCTGAAAGATATTATAGAAGATTACTTGTTCTGCAACCCAGAGGCTCAGATCCGATACTTCTTCATTCAAAGTGAAGGTAACATCAAACAGATCTGATTATTTCTCTTTCACTGAACTTTAATGTTGTAGCGGCTTTAGCTTTCGCCGAATGGCGATAGCAGAATAAAGATTAATTGATGCGGAATATTCAAGTACTTACTGCGCTCGCCTTGCACGCGGGAAACCCGGGTTCAATTCCCGGCGGGGTCTAAAAAATTGTATTGATTCCGTGACTGGCTGTTGCTAGGCCCACTCAGCTTCGTGAGGAAAATGATAACACAAACAAACGGTATTTATATATTATTAGATTATTAGCAAGTATTTTATTTTCTTGTTGTGTTTCAGTGAACAAGGTGATCACCATCATAACTCCTCTCATGAGGAAGGTCCATCAGCACATTTCACGCAGTGGTGACCTCGTTTCTATTTCTATCTCACCCAATATAAACCGACTCGGTATTAGACTGGTCACTCTAAGCACTCACTGTGCTCTGGGTACTCTTCCATTAGGCTTGCTTATAATACAACAGAGTGGTGAAGTGCCAGGTCAGAAGTCTAATGTTCTGGCAGAGACACTCCATGAGTTCCGATCTCATTTGCCTGAGGATGTGTTCTACGGTGAGTAGTGGACTTTGGACCTGGAGGTTGGTGGTTCCATTAACAGAACGCCATTAACGATTGAAACAGTCCGAGTTAAGTCAAAATCTAGCGTAGTGTATTAAGCGGGGAACGACATGTGTGACAAGCATTTAATGCTGAACACAATCAAAATTCCCTTTTTTTTAACATGTGAGACTGTGAGAGGCAGTGCATTAACGATTGAAACAGTCCGAGTTAAGTCAAAATCTAGCGTAGTGTATTAAGCGGGGAACGACATGTGTGACAAGCATTTAATGCTAAACACAATTAAAATTCACTTTTTCTTTAACATGTGAGACTGTGAGAGGCAGTAATTTTCCTTAATGTTTCGGAACGTGTTAATCTTAAATTATTCTGGTGAGCAGAGCTTTTTTTGCACGTAAGCAGCAGCCCTTAACAGCTAAGGTCTTATCAGGCTTTTATGTTTCGCCATTTCTCTGGGATTTCAACCAACTCAGTTGTCCTCACGAGACTGATTGTACTGACTGGAATTTGAAACATAAGCGTTCCGGTATGTCTTTTATCAAATGGCATGAACCTACTCTTCAGTAGGGTGCATTTGATACATAAAGCCCAAGCTAACGGGAACTCTAAAATATATCTTAAAGCCCGTTCACACTTGTCGTTCGGGAAAAATCGTGTCGTGTGTTATGTAGTGGGAACACTCTCACAATTACATTGCCTACATGACATTGGAGGAAAAAAAATCGAACGAAACTCACGACAAGTGTGACCAGTAGGGTGGAGTGGAAAAAAAATGAAAATTCGAAAAGCCTTAGTGATCAAAACTTTCGAAATGATTAGAAGAACATCCTGTGAAAGATTCATCAATTCAGTCTCCACAATTGGGTTGAACCTTGTCACAAAAGATCTAACCAGGTCGCAGTGACCAAGGGCGTTTATTAAAGCCGATGGCCCTACCTTTACCAATACCAATGGGTTGAACCTGCTCGTTTCACGTTGTGACCGAAAGTACAGGAAAAACCTATGTTGCCGCTTCAAATTATATACTCAAAAACACTTGAAACTTGAAGCCAACTGTGGAAACTGAAGATGTTGAAAAAAAATTATGAAACTTTCACAGGATATTCTTCTCATCAATACGCATCTTTTGATCACTAGGGCGCTTCGAATTTCCAATTCTTATTTTATTTTTTTACTCCACCCTAGTGAACAGGCTCTTACACAACAAATTTACCTCTTGCTCACAGGTCGAGGTTACCCCCAAGTGATTCTCACTGAAAATGCCCTGGTCCCCACTGTATCAGCAGTGTGGACGCAGTCTACAGTTCTCGTATCTCAGAGCAGCGTTCTGCACTCCGTGTGGAAGTGGCTTCAAGATCCTCAGAACGCCATTAACTTCACCGAACGAGAAGGTGAGATCTTTCCTCTCGCTCCTCCCTTTCTTGGCTTCAAGATCCTCAGAACGCCATTAACTTCACCGAACGAGAAGGTGAGATCTTTCCTCTCGCTCCTCCCTTTCTTTCTCTCTATCTCTCTCTATCTGCCGCCACCAGTCTTAGTCATTTAAAGAAACTAAATCAATAGGGTAGGTTGAGTGCGAAGGGCATCTACTCGGAAAATTTTGTTTAGCCAAAACCAGTTGGCCTCAAAGCGATCACTCTAAAGCTGATTAAGAGGCGAAAACTACCAATATAATGTTTAAGTCATCCATCCATTTATTGGCCTTGCTCAGTTTTTTGGCTTTTGGTTCTCTGGACGGGGTAGGTTGAGTGCGAAGGGCATCTACTCGGAAAATTTTGTTTAGCCAAAACCAGTTGGCCTCAAAGCGATCACTCTAAAGCTGATTGAGAGGCGACAACTACCAATATAATGTTTAAGTCATCCATCCATTTATTGGCCTTGCTCAGTTTTTTGGCTTTTGGTTCTCTGGACGAAATTCGCACCACCACTTTCGTGTTCCTGGTAAAAAGACCTTTAATTTGATGTATAGGTCGACCAGGTTTGGATAAGTCCTTCTATGGGAACAGACAAACAGACACCAAAGCGAATACAATAGTCCGTCCCTTATACCTTTTTTTATTACTATCGTAATAATAAACGAAGGACGGGCTAAGAAGAGAGAGAGAAAGAAAAATTTGTTTCACATTGAGATATTTTTTGACGCTAAAACCGGTCTTAAATTAACGACTGAAATGTTATCTAAAACTTTCTCGCTTTGAGTTTATAGGTCGTCGCGACAAATTTCAGTACCAGAGCTCATTTTCTTTGTGTGAGAAAATGTGAAAAAAATCCCCCAAAAACCATATTTTCTGGTTTTTTGGCTTTTTGGTTCTCTGGACAAAATTCGCACCACCACTTTCGTGTTCCTGGTAAAAAGACCTTTAATTTGATGTATAGGTCGACAGGTTTGGATAAGTCCTTCTATGGGAACAGACAGACACCAAAGCGAATACAATAGCCCGTCCCTTATACCTTTTTTTATTACTATCGTAATAATAAACGAAGGACGGGCTAAAAAGAGAGAGAGAAAGAAAAATTTGTTTCACATTGAGATATTTTGGTGATATGATTCTCCTACTTTTTTTGCGCGAAAATTCAAATTTTTAAAGAATCAAAAATTTGCATTTTGGTGTTGGTTAAGTTGCTCTCTACCTTTTTTCTTTATCGACAAGAGCTAAGAGAAGTTTACTGTATAAATGTTCAATATTTTTCGTTTACTTTCAAAGATCTTCCTTTTTTGCGAGTTCCTCATTTCACTTCCAAAGTAGGAAACACAAAAATGACTCCCGCTAATACCTGTGACAAAGATTTGAAAACACTCCTGCAGACCAGTTCTAAACCATTTCTGATCAAGAATCAGCTGAAGAACTGGGAGCCACTCAGTTGGCCCCTGTCTAAATGGTTTGATCTGTTTAACATTCAAAGCTCCCTGATCTTCAGATGTCGTGAAAATGGTTGCTCAAAGGTAAGAAAATGCTGGGTATCATGAAATAGACCTCTCTAGCAGCGGCAAGTATTTCAGGGGGGGTTGATGCTCCCAATTTAGAATTGAATATACCTACCTTGGTTATCCTGCCAGAATGAGACTGAAAAGTAGGGTTGGGACATCGACATCGATGTTTTGAAAACATCGATACATCGGAACAAAAACATCGATGTCAACATCGATGTTTTTCTTTCGATGGAAAGAAACATCGAACATCGATGTTTTATTTTTCGATGTTCGATGTCTGTGGTTCCTCATGAAGTGGGATTTTTTTTTCTCAATTTCCAAAAAAATTCCCTCAAAATTAAAATTTCCCATACGGAATTTACGCGGAAAGGACCATATAATACCGAAAATCCGAAAAACATCGAAATCCCGATAATATCAAACATCGATGTTTTTGATTACGATACATCGGATACTCGATATATCGAAGTTTGAAAACATCGATGTATCGAACATCGATGTTTTCGTCTCGGATACTCGATATATCGAAGTTTAAAAACATCGATGTATCGAACATCGATGTTTTCGTCTCAATGTCCCAACCCTACTGAAAAGTCCCTTTACTCCCACAGTACATATAATATACCTACCTACTTACTTATTATCTATATTATGTGATGTGATTTTTTTATATTAAGAGTACCTATCTATTTTTATTATTATTATTATTTTGTATTCGCTCTTAAAAATGTTTATGTACTATATGCTATATGTACCTACCTAAAAAAAGAAAAATTGAAGCCTGCGCATTATGCACAGTTGCGCCGTTACCTTGTGCATAAAATAATGCACGACTTTCAAATTTTGAAGAGGAGAGGGGAAGTCAAGGAGTTGATTATTGAATGGATACTGTACACAAGGCTCAAGATGAAGTGAGGCGACTTTCAGACCGGGAATTAAAATAATGAGTTCTCAGTTAAATCCCAAGTCCCATGTTAATGGATTTCGTGATGTTGGTAATGAAGTCCTGGAGTATTTGACGAGCAATTCAAAATCAAATGAGCCAGCCTTTCGAACTTCGAAGGTAGTGTACCTGCCTTGTAAGCGCTGGGCCGCGGGTTCGATTCCCGCCCGTGACGAACTTTATCCGGTGTTCGTTCTCGGAACGGCTGGCTTTCTCCAAATTCCTTTGTTTTTCCAACCAAAAAAGTTAAGTTCTAGTCTAACAATGCCTTTACTCTTACAGATGGACATAGGTCAACACCTCCAAGACGTCTGTCTTGATGAAATGACGCTTCTCTTACGTCGGCACCAAACCCTGCAGGATATCAAAGAAACGTCCATCACTAAAAAGACCACCATAGAAAGACTATCCAGTGAAAGCCTTGGCAACGCCAATGTTCAAGAGCTCGCTCCTCTCTCGAAGGAAGAATTTCGGGAGTTTTGTTGGAAGAAGTGTCCTTGTATGCGAAGATTCCTGGAAGGAAATAGTGAGAATGGGACCCGAGTGTGTGAGAAAGAAAGTCAAACGTCTGACCTAGTGATGTCTAGATGTGAGAAGTCCAAGAATATAATCCAAACTTTGGTCAGTAGTCAAGAAGAACAAGAAGTCAGGTATAAACGTTGCAGGTCTAGCTCCAATGAGCGTACTAATCAAACTAGTGAACCAAATACATGTCATGAAAATAGAGGGACTATCCAACTTGGAACGAGTAGAAAACGTACCCGAAGTATATCACCACAATTTGAGAAGACACAAGTATGTAATCAAGATCAAAATGATAAACGTTGCAGGTCTAGCTCCAATGAGCGTACTAATCAAACTAGTGAACCAAATACATGTCATGAAAATAGAGGGACTATCCAACTCGGAACGAATAGAAAACGTACCCGAAGTATATCACCACAATTTGAGAAGGGACAAGTACTCGTATGTAATGAAAATCAAAATAGTGAAATTTATGGGTGTAATGAGGAAACTAAAGAATTTTCGAGTTGTAATAATCCTTCATCAAATCCCTGCTAGTCAATCAATCAAACTGGAAAGCTTGGAGAGTATCGTTAGACAATTCCCAGAAGTGTTCAGTGGTGCTGTGATTCAGAAGACAGGAGTAGGCAGTCAGGAGCAGGCGATATTCCTGCAGAATAGATTAGGTGGGGATGAGGGTGTGTATACAATAGCTCAGGATACATCGCAGTCGGGGAATGGCGTGTTTGACCTATCTGATAATGTGATCATCATAGATCCAAAGCTGAGGAAGGTGGATAAGGAAGAAGATGAGGATGTGAAGAGGTTTGAGAGGATTTACAGGAGGATAATGCAGAACCCAAGTAATTATAAGACTGTGATGAGGAATATGATAGAAGTGTATGATGCAATCTGTGATGACGTAGAGAGCTGAGGAGCTTCCTTAGTTAGCAATATCGACTAGTTCACTAGTAGATTTATATCGAAAAATAACGAAAATCCCCCTCAAAAAAAAAAAAAAAAAAAAAAAAAAAAAAAAAAAAAATGCGACGCGGCGCAAATTTTTGTGCGAGCACTAATTATGTAGTGTGAAGGAAGGGTATACAGCTACTTTTGATACCTACTCACTAAATTTCGTTATCTAGAGTATCTAGACCCTACTACATAAATGACGCTGCACTTTTTACTCGATGGTGATGGTTTTCGTAAATATTTTCTGTGTGTTTATTAAAAACTGATAATAACTTACGAGTGTGGAGTAGTCCTTCGTGAAATAGGTAGGTCCCAGGCTATGGGTCCATTGGATGTTTTTTTTTTCCCCTTTTTTCTTGAGGACGATTTAGAACAATCCTATGTAGGTAGGTACCTACCCTTCCGTAGCTGATTTGCCAAAAGACTGATAACATAATTATAATATACCTACCTACTTATTAACTATACCTATTACTTACATTTATTTACATGTGTGATGTGACTTATATTAAAGAGTACCTACCTATCAATTTTTATTATTAATTGGCTCTTAAAAATGTTTAAATCAAAATAGTGAAATTTATGGGTGTAATGAGGAAACTAAAGAATTTTCGAGTTGTAATAATCCTGAAAGTAGTGAAATTTCCGGAATTGATGAACTTGAAAGTAGTGGAATGTCCATGTGTAGTGAACCTGAAAGTAGTGAAATTTCCAAGATGAAAGTAGTGAAATTTCCGGAAGTGATGAACTTGAAAGTAGTGGAATGTCCATGTGTAGTGAACCTGAAAGTAGTGAAATTTCCAAGGTGAAAGTAGTGAAATTTCCGGAAGTGATGAACTTGAAAGTAGTGGAATGTCCATGTGTAGTGAACCTGAAAGTAGTGAAATTTCCAAGTGTAAAGAACCTAAAAGTAGGGAAATTAAGTGTGATGATCTTGAAAATAGTGGAATGTCTCTGTGCAATAGTAATGGGCCTGAAAGTAGGGAAATTTCAAGGAGTATTGAAATTGAAAGTAGTGACATGTCTATGTGTAGTAACGAGCCTGAAAGTAGTGAAACTTCTATACCTAAGAAACCTAAAAGTAGTGAAACTTCGAACTGTGAAAAATCTGAAAGTAGTGAAATATCTGACTGTAAAAAACCTGAAAGTAGTGAAATGCCTGACTGTAAAAAAACTGAGAAGAAACCTAAAAGTAGTGAAACTTCGAACTGTGAAAAATCTGAAAGTAGTGAAATATCTGACTGTAAAAAACCTGAAAGTAGTGAAACTTCTAGCTGTGATAAACCTGAAAGGAGTGACTTTTTAGACGCCCCTGCTTCTGAACCTGTGGAAACGAATAAATCAGTAGTGAAATCTAGGGAAGGGCTAGACGACGTGCATCTAGAGCCCTCTAGTATCAATTTTAAACAGAATCATCTAGTCCATGCCTTCACTCATCCGGATGTGATACGTATTGTGAGGGAGAAGATATTAGAACAGCTTCAATTACAATAGAATATACCTAGTTTATCCTGCCCTAATAGGACTGAAAACTCTTTTTACCCTAACAAACCAAATTAGGTTTTGTTTTCTAGATTTTCCAACCAACCTCAGTGGTGCAGTGGTTATCGCGGTGGACTCGATCTGGAGGTTGGTGGTTCAAGTCCAAGTCAAGTCAGAAAATTTAGCGTAGTGTATTAAGCGGGGAACGACATTTGTGACAAGCATTTATGCTTAACACAAAAAAAAATCCTTCTAGATTTTCTAGTACAAGTAGAATGATAGAGTGAATGGGTTACCTACCAATTTTGAGACTTTCTTTCTTACTAAACGCGAGGGGCTCCTTCAATATTGCTTATTTTCTTCTTTTTTTACTCTGTTTCCAAGGTAGGGGAAAAACGGCATATACCTATTCGCAAACACCGCGCAAATCGCAAGCAGTGAAATATTGGACCAAATCGAAATAATAATGAGACCATAAGATTTAGGAGCAAAAAACACTCAGATTTGATAGGTCGCACTTGTACTTTTTAAGCACTTTTGTGATTCGCGAAAATTCGAGTGAGTAGTCGATTATAGGTACTTTAAATTTAACGTAGAAAACGAATATGTAATAAAAAAAAAAATAAAAAAAAAAATAGGTAAGGGTTCTCATTTAAAAATCCAAAGTTGGCACCCAATTCGAGGACTTCGCAAATTTTTTCTCGAATCGCGATATTTGCCAAAATATCCGCATCAAAAATCAAAAAGTTACGGGTCTTTTGTTCTTCGAAATTTCAAACAGGCTCCGAGAAAAACAATTTATAAAAGCATAAATTCTGGGACACCCTGTATATAGTGTAATGGAAAGTAAAAACCATTTACTGAGTGAGGGTAATAAAAAGTCGTGATATGATCTCTCCTACTTTTTTTGCGCGAAAATTCAAATTTTTAAAGAATCAAAAATTTGCATTTTGGTGTTGGTTAAGTTGCTCTAATGCTCTCTACCTTTTTTCTTTATCGACAAGAGAATCAAAAAGTTACGGGTCTTTTGTTCTTCGAAATTTCAAACAGGCTCCGAGAAAAACAATTTAAGCATAAATTCTGGGACACCCTGTATATAGTGTAAAGTGTAATGGAAAGTAAAAACCATTACTGAGTGAGGGTAATAAAAAGTCGTGATATGATCTCTCCTACTTTTTTGCGCGAAAATTCAAATTTTTAAAGAATCAAAAATTCGCATATTGGTGTTGGTTAAGTTGCTTTCAGCTTTCTATTCTATTCTACCTTTTTTCTCTTTATCGACAAGAGATAAGAGAAGTTGTATAAATGTTCAATATTTTTCGTTTACTTTCAAAGATCTTCCTTTTTTGCGAGTTCCTCATTTCACTTAATCTAGAGCCCTCTAGTATCAATTTTAAACAGAATCATCTAGTCCATGCCTTCACTCATCCGGATGTGATACGTATTGTGAGGGAGAAAATATTAGAACAGCTTCAATTACAATAGAATATACCTAGTTTATCCTGCCCTAATAGGACTGAAAACTCTTTTTACCCTAACAAACCAAATTAGGTTTCGTGTTGGTTTTTAGCTAAATTCCCATTTTTCTAGATTTTCCAACCAACTTCAGTTGTGCAGTGGTTATCGCGGTGGAATCTAGATCTGGAGGTTGGTGGTTCAAGTCCAAGTCAAGTCAAAAAATTTAGCGTAGTGTGTTAAGCGGGGAACGACATTTGTGACAAGCATTTATGCTTAACACAATTTAAAAAAAATCCTTCTACCTTTTCTAGTACAAGTAGAATGATAGAGTGAATGGATTACCTACCTATTTTGAGACTTTCTTTCTTACTAATAATCCTGAAAGTAGTGAAATTTCCGGAAGTGATGAACTTGAAAGTAGTGGAATGTCCATGTGTAGTGAACCTGAAAGTAGTGAATTTTCCAAGTGTAAAGAACCTAAAAGTAGGGAAATTAAGTGTGATGATCTTGAAAGCAGTGGAATGTCTCTGTGCAATAGTAATGGGCCTGAAAGTAGGGAAATTTCAAGGAGTAATGAAATTGAAAGTAGTGACATGTCTATGTGTAGTAACGAGCCTGAAAGTAGTGAAACTTCTATACCTAAGAAACCTAAAAGTAGTGAAACTTCGAACTGTGAAAAATCTGAAAGTAGTGAAATATCTGACTGTAAAAAACCTGAAAGTAGTGAAATGCCTGACTGTAAAAAAACTGAGAGTAGTGAAACTTCTAGCTGTGATAAACCTGAAAGGAGTGACTTTTTAGACGCCCCTGCTTCTGAACCTGTGGAAACGAATAAATCAGTAGTGAAATCTAGGGAAGGGCTAGACGACGTACATCTAGAGCCCTCTAGTATCAATTTTAAACAGAATCATCTAGTCCATGCCTTCACTCATCCGGATGTGATACGTATTGTGAGGGAGAAAATATTAGAACAGCTTCAATTACAATAGAATATACCTAGTTTATCCTGCCCTAATAGGACTGAAAACTCTTTTTACCCTAACAAACCAAATTAGGTTTCGTGTTGGTTTTTAGCTAAATTCCCATTTTTCTAGATTTTCCAACCAACTTCAGTAGTGCAGTGGTTATCGCGGTGGACTCTAGATCTGGAGGTTGGTGGTTCAAGTCCAAGTCAAGTCAGAAAATTTAGCGTAGTGTGTTAAGCAGGGAACAACATTTGTGACAAGCATTTATGCTTAACACAATTAAAAAAAAAAATCCTTCTAACTTTTCTAGTACAAGTAGAATGGTAGAGTGAATGGATTACCTACCTATTTTGAGACTTTCTTTCTTATACACAGATCAACCAACAAGTGGATGTACTTTGACTACAAACATCTTGCTGAGTGGAGCAAGGCAGATGAGTTAGCAGAGAATCAGTTTGTAAGTCAGCTTTAAGGGACATGGTTAGCACAGTGGTGACACACTTTCTTGTAATCCAGAAGGTCTTGAGTTTGACAGCAAACAATTGCACTCAGATAGCATTAAGGCTAAATTAAAACATCATAATCTCTTGGAAAAAAATCTCATCTTAGTGGGTGAATACCACAAGCATTCTTCAAGCTTTTCCCTCAGAGGGAAACCTCAATTCCACTGTTTGTTTAAAAAATAAACATTATTATATGTGTATTATTCTTTGAAATCCTATTATTTACAAATGTGGAGACATTGACCAATAGGCCATTTTCTCAAGTTTATTCCAATATTTTCCAGATTTTTTTTTAATGGAACTGCTGGCTTCCAAAGCTGGACAACAATTTAAATGTGCCTATATCAGTTACTGTTCCAACATTGTTTCAAACTTTTCCTTTGTCATTATATTTCAGGAAGTACCATGGGATCTTGTAGGATTTCCAGAGCAGGGTTTCAATGAGACAACACTTTGGATTGGTAGCCGAGGAGCACACACACCATGTCATTCTGATACATACGGATATAACTTGGTGGCTCAGGTCATTGGAAGGTAAGTAAGTACAAGAGTTCTGGATTGATCAGTGATTAGTTGGTAATTTTGTGAAGATCCATATTGAATTATACATTTTGCAAATGTTGGGCTCATTGAGCATTAGGCCATTTTCCCTTTCACATTCCAATATTTCTTTAAAAAAAAAAATGTTGCTGGCTTGCTAGGCAGGTGTGAGAACTTTAAGTGGGAAGAGTTTATAGGGGTTTTAAGGAAATGGTCAATTGACAAAGTCTATTCTAATTTACTCTAATAAATTTGAATAAATTTTCCATACCATACCAAGCAAAGCAAGGTCCAAGTTTTAGTCCATTTTTCTCTTCCAGGAAGCAGTGGATCTTGTATCCTCCATCAGATGCAGACATTGTGTCTACTCAAACCAGGATACCTTATGAAGAATCCAGTATCTATTCTACAGTCAATTTCCACTGTGGAAAGAGTATCCAAGGTAAATAGATGTAATATTAGTGTATCTCCCATCTGGGAGAGCCCACTCTATCGGTATTTAAAAAAAAAACTTTGTATGTATTTTTTACTCCAATTTTCTCTTCCAGGAAGCAGTGGATCTTGTATCCTCCATCAGATGCAGACATTGTGTCTACTCAAACCAGGATACCTTACGAAGAATCCAGTATCTATTCTACAGTCAATTTCCACTGTGGAAAGAGTATCCAAGGTAATTAGATGTAATATTAGTGTATCTCCCATCTGGAAGAGCCCATTCTCTCCCTCTCTTCATTTACAGTTATTACAATATTCATTCAAAACTCCTTGTTTAAATTGGAATTGGAAAAAAATGGCATTCTCTACTAAATAATAAAAGCTGTAGTATTTTATTTAGGTAATCTGTTGATATCCACAATTTGATATTGCACCACTTAAATAGAACAGAATAGAATAGAATATACTGATAGAATCAGACAAAAAATAATAATAATGTTTGTACCTATTCCAGATAAATTGGAAAATAAAAAAAAAAAAAAAAAAAAAAATCGCATTCTTTACTAAATAATAAAAGCTGTAGTATTTTATTTAGGTAATCTGTTTGATATCCACAATTTGATATTGCACCACTTAAATAGAACAGAATAGAATAGAATATAGGTACTGCTAGAATTAGACAAAATAATAATAATAATGTTTGTACCTATTCCAGCTTCGAGTGTTAGATTTAGTCAGCCATACATTGTGACTGTGGAGCCTGGAGATGTCCTATTAGTACCACACAGATGGTGGCATTATGTTGAACATCTGAGTACTGGCCTCTCCCTCAATACTTGGATACCTCTGCATAATGTAAGCCAATTTTTCATACTCTCTCTAAGGGGTCAGGAGGAGGCATCTGAGTACTGGCCTCTCCCTCAATACTTGGATACCTCTGCATAATGTAAGCCAATTTTTCATACTCTTTCTAAGGGGTCAGGAGGAGGGATCAGAGCAGCCAAACCCTAACCAGCCTAGCTAGCTGGAGGTTACAAAGGGTTTATCATTATTCAAAGGAAAAGCACAGGTTCTCATGATGGTTGACTGCGGTTCGGGTTGGGTCAAGTAATTTTGTAGTGAACATCAACCCCCCTTGGTGCACCTACACCGCTACAACAACAACGATGACAATGCTTTCTGAGGTTTTGGTCAATTTGAATATGACAGACCTTGCTTTTGCTTCTCTTGTAAAAATTGACGAATAAGAAATAAGAAAAGACGTAATCAATCCTAAGAAAGGACCCCTAATCCCATGGAAACTGCATTTCGTGGTTTTGAATAATTCCCATATCCTTCCTTGGTAGTGTAGTGGTCAATATGCTTGCCTAATAATAATAATCTGGAGGGTGTGGACTCTATCCCTGCTGAGGTGTGAAATTTTACTCTCAAGATTTGGATGACAGTAATAAATAATAGTAACCTACTTCTGGGGTCAATGAACTCTGTAGTATATTTGTGTAGCATAAGTAAGCACTATTTTTACTATTTCAGAAAGAAGAAAGCTGTGCCTACTTGGATGAATATCTGAGTACTGGCCTCTCCCTCAATACTTGGATACCTCTGCATAATGTAAGCCAATTTTTCATACTCTTTCTAAGGGGTCAGGAGGATCAGAGCAGCCAAACCCTAACCAGCCTAGCTAGCTGGAGGTTACAAAGGGTTTATCATTATTCAAAGGAAAAGCACAGGTTCTCATGATGGTTGACTGCAGTTCGGGTTGGGTCAAGTAATTTTGCTAGTGAACATCAACCCCCCTTGGTGCACCTACACCGCTACAACAACAACACCAACGCTTTCTGATGTTTTGGTCAACTTGAATTTGAATATGACAGACCTTGCTTTTGCTTCTCTTGTAAAAATTGACGAATAAGAAAAGACATAATCAATCCTAAGGAAGGACCCCTAATCCGATGGAAACTGCATTTCGTGGGTTTGAATAATTCCCATATCCTTCCTTGGTGGTGTAGTGGTCAATATGCTTGCCTAATAATCTGGAGGGTGTGGACTCTATCCCTGCTGAGGTATGAAATTTTACCCTCAAGATTTGGATGGCAGTAATAAATAATAGTTACCTACTTCTGGGGTCAATGAACTCTGTAGTATATTTGTGTAGCATAAGTAAGCAGTATTTTTACTATTTTGGATGACAAAGGAACGGGTCATGTATCTTCCATATATGTTGAAAAGCATAAAGGAATGTCCCTGTTAGTCAGAGCTGAGGCAGATGGTTAGTACTTTCCCCACTTTGTGTAATGAGCTTTTTTTCCCCTCGGACCATGCATGTACATGGTCACAAATTAATTTAACATAAAGTGCAGATTTGTTCCATTAAAATTTTTAAAGAGTTTCGAACACACAATGCCAATCAACACACTTTGAATATTTTACAAAGTAGGTAATCTGATGAAGAAATTTCCTTGTTCCAGGTAAAATCAATCCAATGTAATCACTAGAATATCCTAATCACAAAACCATTCATCTTCAAGCTTGTTGCTGTGAGGTTCTCTAAATTTTTGTGAGACAACCCTTTCCAAAATGACAGACACGAGACGTAGAGTAAAGCTGTATGCTCTGAATGCAGATAGACAATGGGATGACAAAGGAACGGGTCATGTATCTTCCATATATGTTGAAAAGCATAAAGGAATGTCCCTGTTAGTCAGAGCTGAGGCAGATGGTAAGTACTTTCCCCACTTTGTGTAATGAGCTTTTTTTCCCCTCGGACCATGCATGTACATAGTCACAAATTAATTTAACATAAAGTGCAGATTTGTTCCATTAAAATTTTTAAAGAGTTTCGAACACACAATGCCAATCAACACAAACCACTGCTTATAGCATTGCTGTTTGGCAAAATTTAAAGAGTTTAGTATGGTTGAATGCAAGAAATGTATTGCTGGCTTTTATGTAAATCTAATCATGTTTTTTTGCAGGGACATTGCTGCTTGAGTCTAAAATTCAGACTGACACTGCATATCAGAAACAGCAGGACACACTTATTGTTTGGTCGGAACGTGACAACTATGATTTGGCACTCAGCTTTCAAGAAAAAGCTGGGTGTGATGAAATATGGGAGAAAATTTGTCAGGTAAGCACATCCTATTTAGCAACTATGATTTGGCACTCAGCTTTCAAGAAAAAGCTGGGTGTGATGAAATATGGGAGAAAATTTGTCAGGTAAGCACATCCTATTTAATTGTAATCTACTATGTTCAGTTGCACTGCTATTTGTTTACATAAAACCTGATTCGCTCATATGCTATTTTTCTATTTAATTTTTGACTAAATACAGTCAAACCTTCAGTTGCACTGCTATTTGTTTACATAAAACCTGATTCGCTCATTTGCTATTTTTCTATTTAATTTTTGACTAAATACAGTCAAACCTGTTCAGTTGCACTGCTATTTGTTTACATAAAACCTGATTCGCTCATTTGCTATTTTTCTATTTAATTTTTGACTAAATACAGTCAAACCCGTCTAATTGGGAATCCAAAGGAACATCTAGTCTAACAATGCCTTTACTCTTACAGATGGACATAGGTCAACACCTCCAGGACGTCTGTCTTGATGAAATGACGCTTCTCTTACATCGGCACCAAACCCTACAGGATAGCCAAGAAACGTCCATCACTAAAAAGACCACCATGGAAAGAGTATCCAGTCAAAGCCTTGGCAACGCCAATGTTCAAGAGCTTGCTCCTCTCTCGAAGGAAGAATTTCGGGAGTTTTGTTGGAAGAAGTGTCCCTGTATGCAAAAATTCCTGGATCAAAGGAACGGCAATTTTTTCCCAAATATCCAGGTTCCCAGTTACAAAATGTCCTACTTAGAGAGGTTTCCATTTTCCTATTCCCACTTATAGAGGTAATTGTGAATTTGGAATTTCTTCTTTCAAAAAAACCATATTGCACTTGACAGATTTCCAAAAAATTCCCAGTTACATTCCCAGTCTGCAAAAACATTTTCTCACTTTCAAAGGTGAAATTCTACTTATAGAGGTAATTGTGAATTTGGAATTTCTTCTTTCAAAAAAACCATATTGCACTTGACAGATTTCCAAAAAATTCCCAGTTACAGAGGTCTGCAAAAACATTTTCTCACTTTCAGAGGTGACTTGGCGTTTCCTTTTTCGGACCTGTTGGGTTTTTAGGGTTGATTTTTCAGCCAACCTGTCCTACAGAACGGAACCTTTGGATGAAACGCAAGGAGGTTGCAACCTTCCTTGTACTCGAAGAGCTCAGAGGTGAAATTCCCACTTACAGAGGCTCCAAACCAAGTTGCTAGTAAAAAGCCATTCCCACTTTTAGAGGCTTGAATTTCCCATCCAAACAGGTTTTAGAGTAAAAAATGAAGGGACCACGATTTTTTTCCCACTAAGACGGATCCCACTTAGACAGGTTCGACTGTATATTATATTTTCATGGCCTACATTTAAATTGAACACATGTATTTTGACTTCCCAGGTGCAAGGTAAAGATCCATCTGTAGAGATCACACAGGACATCATAGAAGAATCCGAGGATGAAAGGTTTGATGACATGAGTGATGGAAGTCCACCAATAGAACTACCTCCATGTGAGATAAACAGATTAGAGGAAATTAAAGAGGTGAGACTTAATAGCAGTTTAGTAACATTTAAATGCTCAGATTAGTCACTAACTCATGAATAATTTTTATATCTTGACAGTGAGTCATTATTTACTTCTGACAGAAGGACTCTTTGTTTAGAAAGAAGACTTTGATGTCTTGTTTTGAACCCAAAAATTTTCTAAATTAAGATGTGAAATACACACTTCTCTAATCTGTATTTATTTTGTTTAGGTATATGTGCTTAATCATTACCTATTTCTTCCAATAGGCATAACTGTGCCCTGAGTGATGTTCATGGTATTTGATTCATAATCAGGGGGGCTGGAGTTTGAATCCCAGCAGTGGCATTAATAGAAGCAAATATCCCCACCCCCCCTTATTTTTAACATTAAATTTATTGATTGATCAAAATTTGTGAAGAAGGTAAATAACATGACATACTGTGCTTGGCTAGGTATTAATATGACTTTTCTTTCTTGCACAGCTCATGCAAACATGTCTCGCCTCACCAGTCCGCAAAGAGAAGCTTGCTGAAGCTATCGAGTCTGAAGGTTACATTCGGAAACTTGTTGGCATCTTTCACATGTGTGAAGATCTGGAAAATCTGCCCGGCCTCCATTGCCTGTACGATATACTCAAGAGTATCTTTCTCCTGAACAAGACACAGCTCCTGGACATTCTGTTCTCCGATGATATCATTCTGGATGTGGTGGGATGTTTGGAGTACGACCCTGCACTGACGAGTCCAAAACGACATCGGCACTATTTGCGCACCAATTCCAAGTAAGACATCTCCTCTGCTTTATTTTTTTCTAACTTTTTGTAGCAACTTTCAGACTTGTTCATTGAGCCAAATTCGATTTGGTCTCTGAAAACCTTGAAAATTTAAATTAAAATAAAGAATAACTGAAGATGAAAATTAATGGTCATTAGAAATTTCGAAATGCTATCTATAGGTAGCATGAATGTTCCTGTTAGTGCATCACAATGAGGTGTGAAATACTCCTGTATGACTGCAAGGAAACATCTTCAATGCGCACCAATTCCAAGTAAGACATCTCCTCTGCTTTATTTTTTTCTAACTTTTTGTAGCAACTTTCAGACTTGTTCATTGAGCCAAATTTGGTTGGTCTCTGAAAACCTTGAAAATTTAAATTAAAATAAAGAATAACTGAAGATAAAAATGAATGTAGAAATTTGGAAATGCTATACTTAGGTAACAGGAATAATCCTGTTAATGCATCACAATGAGGTGTGAAATACTCCTGTATGACTGCAAGGAAACATCTTCAATGACTTTTTTTATTTAGATTTGTGGTGTGGATGGTATCTCTATTTCAAAGCATTTGGATTATTGACAAGAGAATCCTTCTGTTTTATGTACTTTTCTAGCTCCCATGTGTGCCAATTTACTTCATCTCCGATGATATCATTCTGGATGTGGTGGGATGTTTGGAGTACGACCCTGCACTGACGAGTCCAAAACGACATCGGCACTATTTGCGGACCAATTCCAAGTAAGACATCTCCTCTGCTTTATTTTTTTCTAACTTTTTGTAGCACCTTTCAGACTTGTTCATTGAGCCAAATTTGGGTTGGTCTCTGAAAACCTTGAAAATTTAAATTAAAATAATAACTGAAGATAAAAATGGTCATTGGAAATTTGGAAATGCTATAGGTAACAGGAATGCTCCTGTTAGTGCATCACAATGAGGTGTGAAATACTCCTGTATGACTGCAAGGAAACATCTTCAATTACTTGTTTTATTTAGATTTGTGGTGTGGATGGTGTCTCTATTTCAAAGCATTTGGATTATTGACAAGAGAATCCTTCTGTTTTATGTACTTTTCTAGCTCCAACTATTTTTCATGTGTGCCAATTTACTTCGTTTTCATTTCAACTTCTGATTTTGTATTTTTTAGTTATTTTTCCATCAGCTTTTATTTTCACATTTAATTTATCTAGCCTTAAGTTGATGACACACTACCTAGGTACACAGTTTTTATTTCTTTCTTGTTTTGTTTGCCTTTTTATTTTGCTTAAATGGCCGACGCCTCTGACCCCCTTTAAAGGGGATCTCGAGGGCCTGTGCCTTTTGCTTTTCTGTGATTGCCGCTCGCTTTTTTCGAAAAACACGTATTTTTACCCCTTGACGCGGGATATCTTTTCCGCCCTTCTCTTTGCTGGTTGGGCAGGTTCAAGGAGGTCGTCCCAATATCAAACAGCGACCTGCTGGGCAAGATTCACCAAACGTATCGCATCCAGTACATTCAAGATGTGGTGTTACCGACGCCGTCTCTGTTTGAAGACAACATCCTGTCCACTGTGTCCAGCTTCATCTATTTCAACAAAATCGAAATCGTCACCCTCATTCAGGTAAACACTTTGTTTTTACTCTTTATTTTTTTAAAATTCATACAAGTACAAATTGAACCAAAGAGGTGATTATTACCTAAATCAATCTCTACCTATATTACTTAAGAATCTCCCTATATTTTTTTTTTCATAAATAAATGTAAAAATGGGATTTATTCTCGTAAATATGTGTAAAAAAAAGAACCTTTATTATTTCAGTAAATTACTTTTTGAGGTCAGTTCACAAGTTCCTCTTGATATAGAACAGGGGTTTCCAACTTCCATGTGTACGCGGGCCACATCCTAGATTGGGAGGTACTTCGCGGGCAACATATGTACATAGGGGAGCATTGCAGGAAACTACTTCCTCTTAAGATAAACCTTTGAAGTTCACTAGGGACTTTCGATAATCCTAAACTAAAATGGACTCGGCACACAAGGGATCAGGAAGAGACCGCCTCAACATCATAATAATAATAACCGCGTCCATTTTAGTTTAGGATTATCGAAAGTCCCTAGTGAACTTCAAAGGTTTATCTTAAGAGGAAGTAAATTACAACACTGTAAGACAAAAGGTGTATTTTGCTTTCGAGAAACGGAAACAATTTCGATGGTGTCCCATCTCGGAATACCTATTGTTTAGTATAGGTGCAGCAGGAAGGACCACGCCAAAAGACGGTAAACAAGCTTTAGAGGAGGGGAAATTCCGAGGGAAAAATAAGATGCCACCCATAGAACTACTTGTTAGCTTTCTTATTCAAAAGAAAGCTGTTAGCAAAACCTCGAAAGCAAAATACACCTTTTGTCTTACAGTGTAATTTACTTCCTCTTAAGATAAACCTTTGAAGTTCACTAGGGACTTTCGATAATCCTAAACTAAAATGGACGCGGCACACAAGGGATCAGGAAGAGACCGCCTTAACATCAGACAAAAAAGGGGGCTATTGATAATACCTAAATATAAGTTTGGTACTTTAAAGAGTTCTTAATAGGATATTTTAATTGGAATTAAAGCTACTTAGCTAGCTACTTTAATCGAGTAGCGACCAGTGGCAGCATTACCAGTGTAAAAGACTATTGAAATATGGGAATTGATAGCAAAGGAGGCACTTAGTAATGTTGTGATATCCACAAAAGTTGTGAAAAAGCTCTGCTTTACCACAAAGAATTTGAGATTTGATTTTTTTGATTGATCGATTCCGTGACCGGCTGTTGCGGGAGCCACTCAGCCTTGTGAGGAAAATGAGTAGCTATGACATATAAATGCCCATAGCGACCGGTGCCAGCATGGTAGGTAAACATTGGATGTTTGTACCTACCAAAAAAAAAAAAAAAAAAAAATTGGAAGCAAAATTTCATAGTTGAAGATCAAGTGAAACTGGTTAATTTCTTCTTTTTTTATAGATAGGCTGACAGAAGTAAGTAACTGGCAGATTTTTTTTTTACTTTCCTTATCCTATAGGAAGGAAAATATTTTTAGGTATTTGTATTATTTGTTAAAGGAAGGAAAGTAATGTATTCGACAAAATCATATATCGATGGCCAGTTTTTGTGCCAGACGTTTATGTACCTACCTAAAAAAAAATTGGAAGCAAAATTTCATTGTTGAAGATCAAGTGAAACTGGTTAATTTCTTTTTTTTTATAGATAGGCTGACAGAAGTAAGTAACTGGCAGATTTTTTTTACTTTCCTTATCCTATAGGTTATAGGAAGAAGAGTATTTTTAGGTAGGTATTTGTATTATTTATTAAAGGAAGGAAAGTAATGTAATGGTAATGTATTCGACAAAATCATATCGATGGCCAGTTTTTGTGCCAAATGATTTGGCGCTGTTCCTTCGGGAATATTGCCAGTTCTCTCAGAACCTTCAGCCCCAGGCCAAGGAAAACTTCTACAAAGTAAGTGCTGCGGTACAACGGTTGGTGGCATTTTGGTGGATTTCGAAATTCGCCCGAATAGAATAAGGAAAGTCGTGTGATAGTCACACCATCGGTACAACGGTTGGTGGCATTTTGGTGGATTTCGAAATTCGCCCGAATAGAATAAGGAAAGTCGTGTGATAGTCACACCATTTTTTTAGGCTTCACTTTGTTACCCTAAACATTCATTATCGGGACTTCGTAAACTCCTTGAAAAGGAGGGGAGGGTTGTTGTTTGCCATCATGATACCCCCTCCACTTTCAATCGCGTTTCAAAATGGCGGATGTTACCTTTATTTTTTAATTGTTCATACTAATCGTGTAGTATTTTTCTCAAAAAAATCAGCAAAAATGGTGTGTATTTTGATTTTTTTCTGTTGAAAAGGTGTGGAATTCCATACATTTGTCATATAAATCCTTAGTGTAAACCCGTTTCTCTTTCCAGTGTAGAAAATTTACGTTTGAAATGTTTGTTTATATGTTTCGAGACGTCCGTTTCATGCTTGGTTATCCCCTCAGAAAATGCAACTTTTTGGGTTTAAATGCTCTACAAATCGGTAAAATTTGATAAAAAACGCTCCATTGCTTGGTTTGGTAAACCACTTATCCCTAGAGAACGATTCCAAGCTCAAGTTTGTTAGGAAAATCTAAAAGAAACTTTTGGCCTCCATTTTTCACAAAACATGAATTACACTGTTTGAATCAAGGTCATTAATACTCGATATTAGAACATAAGAATTTTTCATTAACCATCAAGATCACCTCATATCCAATGTCTGAATCTGGGAAATGTTTTGTGTTGAGAGCATTCTTCCTACTAACATTACATGGCTAGATCTGAAGTTCACTACCTACCTATTCTTCAATCTAAACACCACCTCCCACCCACTTCATTCATGCATGCAACTTTGGCTTGATACTACAATAATAGTAAACTGCTGGTGTCAATTTCGAGACGTCCGTTTCATGCTTGGTTATCCCCTCAGAAAATGCAACTTTTTGGGTTTAAATGCTCTACAAATCGGTAAAACTTGATAAAAAACGCTCTATTGCTTGGTTTGGTAAACCACTTATCCCTAGAGAACGATTCCAAGTTCAAGTTTGTCAGGAAAATCTAAAAGAAACTTTTGGCCTCCATTTTTCACAAAACATGAATTACACTATTTGAATCAAGGTCATTAATACTCGATATTAGAACATAAGAAATTTTCATTAACCATCAAGATCACCTCATATCCAATGTCTGAATCTGGGAAATGTTTTGTGTTGAGAGCATTCTTCCTACTAACATTACATGGCTAGATCTGAAGTTCACTACCTACCTATTCTTCAATCTAAACACCACCTCCCACCCACTTCATTCATGCATGCAACTTTGGCTTGATACTACAATAATAGTAAACTGCTGGTGTCAGTTGGTCTAGGAATTTAGAACAATAATTCTTAGCAAACAATTAAAATTATTCAATTCCATTTCCTGCAGGTATAAGTTCCTTTACTTAGCAGTTTTGTCCACAAAACTTGTAGTGCAGGTCTGGTGTCAGTTGGTCTAGGAATTTAGAACAATAATTCTTAGCAAACAATTAAAATTATTCAATTCCGTTTCCTGCAGGTATAAGTTCCTTTAGCAGTTTTGTCCACAAAACTTGTAGTGCAGGTTTCTTGAAAGGTCAGCTTTTAAGTTGAAAAGATAGATGCCATACTTCATGCTTTTGAACTTCCTAACACAGTTCATTTCATATAGAATTGTAACAAAAGACTTGATTTTATCAATCTTGTAGGTATAGTAGAGAACCTTCCATCCTTCCAAAAATGATTTGCTGTTGAATAAACACCATTGCTTTAAATATATGTATACCCGTCAAAAAAATCTGATGAAAGTAATAATGAAATTTTGTGTAGGTAAGAATAACATTTTTTTGTACCTAAATTTGGGCTTTGAATAATGAACTTCCTAACACAGTTCATTTCATATAGAATTGTAACAAAAGACTTGATTTTATCAATCTTGTAGGTATAGTAGAGAACCTTCCAAAAATGATTTGCTGTTGAATAAACACCATTGCTTTAAATATATGTATACCCTTCAAAAAAATCTGATGAAAGTAATAATGAAATTGTGTGTAGGTAAGAATAACACACCATTGCTTTAAATATATGTATACCCTTCAAAAAAATCTGATGAAAGTAATAATGAAATTGTGTGTAGGTAAGAATAACATTTTTTGTACCTAAATTTGGGCTTTGAATATTTTACAAAGTAGGTAATCTGATGAAGAAATTTCCTTGTTCCAGGTAAAATCAATCCAATGTAATCACTAGAATATCCTAATCACAAAACCATTCATCTTCAAGCTTGTTGCTGTGAGGTTCTCTAAATTTTTGTGAGACAACCCTTTCCAAAATGACAGACACGAGACGTAGAGTAAAGCTGTATGCTCTGAATGCAGATAGACAATGGGATGACAAAGGAACGGGTCATGTATCTTCCATATATGTTGAAAAGCATAAAGGAATGTCCCTGTTAGTCAGAGCTGAGGCAGATGGTAAGTACTTTCCCCACTTTGTGTAATGAGCTTTTTTTCCCCTCGGACCATGCATGTACATAGTCACAAATTAATTTAACATAAAGTGCAGATTTGTTCCATTAAAATTTTTAAAGAGTTTCGAACACACAATGCCAATCAACACAAACCACTGCTTATAGCATTGCTGTTTGGCAAAATTTAAAGAGTTTAGTATGGTTGAATGCAAGAAATGTATTGCTGGCTTTTATGTAAATCTAATCATGTTTTTTTGCAGGGACATTGCTGCTTGAGTCTAAAATTCAGACTGACACTGCATATCAGAAACAGCAGGACACACTTATTGTTTGGTCGGAACGTGACAACTATGATTTGGCACTCAGCTTTCAAGAAAAAGCTGGGTGTGATGAAATATGGGAGAAAATTTGTCAGGTAAGCACATCCTATTTAATTGTAATCTACTATGTTCAGTTGCACTGCTATTTGTTTACATAAAACCTGATTCGCTCATATGCTATTTTTCTATTTAATTTTTGACTAAATACAGTCAAACCTCTAATTGGGAATCCAAAGGAACGGCAATTTTTTCCCACATATCCAGGTTCCCAGTTACAAAATGTCCTACTTAGAGAGGTTTCCATTTTCCTATTCCCACTTATAGAGGTAATTGTGAATTTGGAATTTCTTCTTTCAAAAAAACCATATTGCACTTGACAGATTTCCAAAAAATTCCCAGTTACAGAGGTCTGCAAAAACATTTTCTCACTTTCAGAGGTGAAATTCCCACTTACAGAGGCTCCAAACCAAGTTGCTAGTAAAAAGCCATTCCCACTTTTAGAGGCTTGAATTTCCCATCTAAACAGGTTTTAGAGTAAAAAATGAAGGGACCACGATTTTTTTCCCACCAAGACGGATCCCACTTAGACAGGTTCGACTGTATATTATATTTTCATGGCCTACATTTAAATTGAACACATGTATTTTGACTTCCCAGGTGCAAGGTAAAGATCCATCTGTAGAGATCACACAGGACATCATAGAAGAATCCGAGGATGAAAGGTTTGATGACATGAGTGATGGAAGTCCACCAATAGAACTACCTCCATGTGAGATAAACAGATTAGAGGAAATTAAAGAGGTGAGACTTAATAGCAGTTTAAGTAGTAACATTAAATGCTCAGATTAGTCACTAACTCATGAATAATTTTTATATCTTGACAGTGAGTCATTATTTACTTCTGACAGAAAGACTCTTTGTTTAGAAAGAAGACTTTGATGTTTTGTTTTGAACCCAAAAATTTTCTAAATTAAGATGTGAAATACACACTTCTCTACTCTGTATTTATTTTGTTTAGGTATATGTGCTTAATCATTACCTATTTCTTCCAATAGGCATAACTGTGCCCTGAGTGATGTTCATGGTATTGGATTCATAATCAGGGGGGCTGGAGTTTGAATCCCAGCAGTGGCATTAATAGAAGCAAGTATCCCCACCCCCCCTTATTTATAAATTTGTGAAGAAGGTAAATAACATGACATACTGTGCTTGGCTAGGTATTAATATGACTTTTCTCTCTTGCACAGCTCATGCAAACATGTCTTGCCTCACCAGTCCGCAAAGAGAAGCTTGCTGAAGCTATCGAGTCTGAAGGTTACATTCGGAAACTTGTTGGCATCTTTCACATGTGTGAAGATCTGGAAAATCTGCCCGGCCTCCATTGCCTGTACGATATACTCAAGAGTATCTTTCTCCTGAACAAGACACAGCTCCTGGACATTCTGTTCTCCGATGATATCATTCTGGATGTGGTGGGATGTTTGGAGTACGACCCTGCACTGACGAGTCCAAAACGACATCGGCACTATTTGCGCACCAATTCCAAGTAAGACATCTCCTCTGCTTT
>NW_007377908.1:52573-56197 GCF_000475195.1 Diaphorina citri | reverse complement strand
TGTGTAGGTAAGAATAACATTTTTTTGTACCTAAATTTGGGCTTTGAATATTTTACAAAGTAGGTAATCTGATGAAGAAATTTCCTTGTTCCAGGTAAAATCAATCCAATGTAATCACTAGAATATCCTAATCACAAAACCATTCATCTTCAAGCTTGTTGCTGTGAGGTTCTCTAAATTTTTGTGAGACAACCCTTTCCAAAATGACAGACACGAGACGTAGAGTAAAGCTGTATGCTCTGAATGCAGATAGACAATGGGATGACAAAGGAACGGGTCATGTATCTTCCATATATGTTGAAAAGCATAAAGGAATGTCCCTGTTAGTCAGAGCTGAGGCAGATGGTAAGTACTTTCCCCACTTTGTGTAATGAGCTTTTTTTCCCCTCGGACCATGCATGTACATAGTCACAAATTAATTTAACATAAAGTGCAGATTTGTTCCATTAAAATTTTTAAAGAGTTTCGAACACACAATGCCAATCAACACAAACCACTGCTTATAGCATTGCTGTTTGGCAAAATTTAAAGAGTTTAGTATGGTTGAATGCAAGAAATGTATTGCTGGCTTTTATGTAAATCTAATCATGTTTTTTTGCAGGGACATTGCTGCTTGAGTCTAAAATTCAGACTGACACTGCATATCAGAAACAGCAGGACACACTTATTGTTTGGTCGGAACGTGACAACTATGATTTGGCACTCAGCTTTCAAGAAAAAGCTGGGTGTGATGAAATATGGGAGAAAATTTGTCAGGTAAGCACATCCTATTTAATTGTAATCTACTATGTTCAGTTGCACTGCTATTTGTTTACATAAAACCTGATTCGCTCATATGCTATTTTTCTATTTAATTTTTGACTAAATACAGTCAAACCTCTAATTGGGAATCCAAAGGAACGGCAATTTTTTCCCACATATCCAGGTTCCCAGTTACAAAATGTCCTACTTAGAGAGGTTTCCATTTTCCTATTCCCACTTATAGAGGTAATTGTGAATTTGGAATTTCTTCTTTCAAAAAAACCATATTGCACTTGACAGATTTCCAAAAAATTCCCAGTTACAGAGGTCTGCAAAAACATTTTCTCACTTTCAGAGGTGAAATTCCCACTTACAGAGGCTCCAAACCAAGTTGCTAGTAAAAAGCCATTCCCACTTTTAGAGGCTTGAATTTCCCATCTAAACAGGTTTTAGAGTAAAAAATGAAGGGACCACGATTTTTTTCCCACCAAGACGGATCCCACTTAGACAGGTTCGACTGTATATTATATTTTTATGGCCTACATTTAAATTGAACACAATCATGTATTTTGACTTCCTAGGTGCAAGGTAAAGATCCATCTGTAGAGATCACACAGGACATCATAGAAGAATCCGAGGATGAAAGGTTTGATGACATGAGTGATGGAAGTCCACCAATAGAACTACCTCCATGTGAGATAAACAGATTAGAGGAAATTAAAGAGGTGAGACTTAATAGCAGTTTACTTAGTAACATTTAAATGCTCAGATTAGTCACTAACTCATGAATATTTTTTTATATCTTGACAGTGAGTCATTATTTACTTCTGACAGAAGGACTCTTTGTTTAGAAAGAAGACTTTGATGTTTTGTTTTGAACCCAAAAAAGGCTACGACATGCCGCTCGACCCGAAACGAAAGAAACCATTTTGTAACGCTTTCACAGGTAAACTTTTTAGCTAAATTTCTTTGAGGATAATATATTAATTTTCTGATTAGCACATTGCATACTCAATAAAGTTTCCAGGCGTTCATACAAATTTAGTGATTAAAATAGAAACTAGCACCACATGGTTCTAGCTGCGACAGCACGTTGAAATCGTTGAATTTATTAATACCTAGTTCCCAATGGATCACTGAGGTTAAGGAACATTGTGCGTGGTTGGTAACCAGATGGGTGACCATATGGGTAATCGCGTTTTGGTGGTTTTCCACGCCCCATTCAGACTACCTCACCAAGGAATGACTCCTCATTTTTAATTTTTATGATTATTTTATTCAATGATTTTATTATTATTTTTCACGTGGGATGAATTTCATGTCACATCTCTTCTATTCCTAGTCCTAATATCTTGCCTGTCCCCCTTGTTAAGACTTTCTCGGGAGGGTGAAACTATAATACCCTGCTAATACCCAGGTAATACCTGCAGGATACAGGACCTTAATGCTAATGAGAATGTAAACATAGCTTTACATGGATTTCGTATCCTGAGACGTGTGATTGAAAATGGGAATGTCAGTATGTCTATATTCTCCTGCGCTCCTGCCTTTGATAAAACATACCTAGTTACTTACCTAAACCTACAGGGTGTATATTATAGGTACCCAAGTACCTACCTACGAGTATGAACGAGACATTTTCTTCTTCAATTTTTTCTATGTTTCGAACACCCAATACAAATTCAAAGTTTAAAATCAAACCAATTTGTGTTATCATCGATACAATCAATTTATATCGACATTAAGACAATATGAAATGTAACCTAAGTACATTAGCTACAATAATCGTGTGATGAAAGAGAAAATTCTTCAATTATACAACAATAATACGTACAGGATATTTATTATACTATGAAATGTACATCAACAGGGGTAGATCCAAAATTAGTCAGTCCAGGAGTTGAACCCACAACCTCTCGACTGAGAGGCACTGAATGGGTACCGCGAGTGAATAAGGTGTGTGAGCGTGGTCCAATAATATACTCAAGTCACTGCGGAGGAATAATATACCAGATAGAATCAGTTATTGGTCAAAAAGAAAGCAAAATTCCAATAAGTACTTTTTCCTTACTTTCTTTACATGCATAATGTAATAGAAACCCTAGTCTCATGGAAAACAATCAGACTTTTGAGATAGATTATGGTGGCAAAGTTTCATAAATGGTCGAACTGTCATAAATAGAAAGACTTAGGATATGTATGTATGTAATGCAGTAGAAAGTAAACAAAAATCCCATGTTGAAGGTTAGAGAATAACTGTCAAAATAAAGTTACTGGGAACTAGTCTGGGGGTTCTTTTTTTTCTCCGTGGTCCAATAATATACTCAAGTCACTGCGGAGGAATAATATACCAGATAGAATCAGTTATTGGTCAAAAAGAAAGCAAAATTCCAACAAGTACTTTTTCCTTACTTTCTTTACATGCATAATGTAATAGAAACCCTAGTCTCATGGAAAACAATCAGGCTTTTGAGATAGATTATGGTGGCAAAGTTTCATAAATGGTCGAACTGTCATAAATAGAAAGACTTAGGATATGTATGTGTGTAATGCAGTAGAAAGTAAACAAAAATCCCATGTTGAAGGTTAGAGAATAACTGTCAAAATAAAGTTACTAGGAACTAGTGTGGGGGTTCTTTTTTTTCTTCTATTGAGGGATTGAACCTACACCCTCCTGATTACCAGGCGAGCGTCTTAACCAATCACCGAGGTATGACTACAAAATCTTCGCCTTTTCCAGTGTACAGACAGGGTCGGCGTTTTTCGTCAGCCTCTCAATCAGCCCTAACTATTGCTTTGGGCTGACATTTGGTTTTGGCTACAAACTTTACGAGTAGATGCCCTTCACACTCAACCTTCGTTTTTTTTTTTTTTTTTTTTCCC
>NW_007377908.1:46998-51576 GCF_000475195.1 Diaphorina citri | reverse complement strand
AGGGAACTTTTTTTTTTTTTTTTTTTTTTTGTTTTTTTTTTTTTTCAAGATACTTTATTTTAGTTTTATCCGATGTGGTGGTTCAAAAATTGAAGGAAAAAAGGAGAAGCTAATTGAAACAATCGGTGGTCTTAATTTTAACCCATGCGATGATTCAAAATCTGAAAGAAAGAAAAAATAGATTTAGATTTTATTTATTTTTATTGTACCTATATTAATATTTAATTAGAAATACATGGTACAAAGTCAATGTGAGGGAAAAAAGCATAAAATAATATTGTATAAATAGAAATTTGAAATGTTAGTGTTTTCTTTAATTATTTTTATAAATTGAAATATTTGAAACATGTTTTCTCTTTCACCAGATCCCCTCCTAGATAACACGAAGAAGGACGAAGTTCAAGTCGACTCGTACCACAACGCTCAACTCCTGGGCGTGATCCTGGAACTGTTATCCTTCTGCGTCGAGCATCATTCCTACCACATCAAGAACTTTGTACTCAACAAGGACCTCCTGAGGAAGGTCCTGGTACTCATGAAGTCCTGCCACACGTTCCTTGTTCTCAGTAAGTTTTACTTGGCGTTTCCTTTTTCGGACCTGTTGGGTTTTTAGGGTTGATTTTTCAGCCAACCTGTCCTACAGAACGGAACCTTTGGATGAAACCCAAGGAAGACCTGTTGGGTTTTTAGGGTTGATTTTTCAGCCAACCTGTCCTACAGAACGGAACCTTTGGATGAAACCCAAGGAGGTTGCAACCTTGCTTGTACTCGAAGAGGAGGAGAAGGATACCTGAATTGACTTTTGGACGTCGTTACAACAACAATAACAGAACAGAACGACTTCTATAGGTTGTGTTGTATTTATGTAAGGGACCTATAATAACGGAGGTATTATCGTCCGAAACCGATGAATTGAACCCGCGACCTAGCGCTTAAAAGATAGGTGCTCTACCCTCCAAATTAAGTAGGATGGTACTATGTAAATGTGTAATGTAAATGCAGTTTCTTTTTGCTATTATGTCACAACTTTGGTGCTCACTGCAGCATTGTAGGATTTTTCCCAATATCTCAATAATCCTAAAATCCAATGTTTACTTATCATGCTGGCACCGGTCGCTATGCGCATTTATATGTCATAGCTACACATTTTCCTCACGAGGCTGAGTGGGCCCCACAACATCCAGTCACGGAGTCAATCATTTGCTTGATACAAATTTCTTGACCCCGCCGGGAATCGAACCCGGGTCTCCCGCGTGCAAGGCGAGTGCAGTGACCACTACGCAATGGGAGCTGACCGGATGGTACTATAAAGTGACTTTAAAAAAAAAAATAATAATATTAATAATAAAAATAAAAGATAATGAAATGGGTAATTTCTTCCAAATATTGTTTTCCTAGGAGTTAAGAGTTTCCATGTATTAATCTCTTGTTCTATTTACTTCTGTTCTACAGGTAGTCTAAGGTTCATGAGGAAGATCATCGCAATGAAGGATGACTTTTACAACCGGTATATCATAAAGGGCCACCTCTTCCAACCTGTGATTGATACGTTCAATCGAAACAAGGGCAGATACAACTTGCTCGACTCTGCTGTTCTTGAACTGTTTGAATATATCAAACTGTTTTTGCTGCTGCTAAGAATGTGCTTCGAATACGAGTGGGTAGTTTATATTTTGTTGGCGAAATTGTCACATCCACTAAAAGTAAAACTAGTACTAAAACTGAGAAAATAAACAGTACCTATTGTATTCGGTATTGGAAAATGTTCTAAACATCTTCTATGATATAGCAGTAGATATCTCGTATGTATTCGGTCGAACAATTGTAGGTAGGTAATTCTGAGTTGGCAAAGAATACGTAATTTTGTCACATCCACCAATCTCAGGATTACAAGTAAAAGATCCAGACTTTCTAATATTCAATACCTAAATATCAGTAGGTACCTATCTAATATTTTTATTCGTGTCTATCTGTGATTTTTTTTTTTTTTTTTTTTTTATTTTTTTTAAAAAAAAAAAAAAAAAAAAAAAAAAAAAAAAAAACACCAACAACAACAACACCAACAACAACAACATTGAATGTTTGATTTTGCAGGAGTACAGTTAGCTAGGGGTTTCTTTTAGTTGCCCCAGCACAAGGGCAGTCATAAATGAAAAAGATTTTTTTGAACCGTGTTGAATGTTTGATGTTGGCAGGAGGACATCAAAGTGCTGTGCTCGCACGTAGTGGAAACGTATGGGGATGAGCTCGAGTCTATTCACTACGTGCAGACATTCCGCTCCCTCCGACTCAAGTACAACCAGGCCCAGGACAAACTCAAAGACCTCAAGGACAAGTCTTCGACCAACCTGCTCGACAGTGTGTCCCTCCTGCGGAACAAGATGACCACCATACATCGGAGCAGTCGCGCGCACCAGGTGAGCCAAGGGTTTCAGTGGTTTTTTGGGAATTGATAGCAAAGGAGGCACTTTTAATGTTGTGATATCCACAAAAGTTGTGAAAAAGCTCTGCTTTACCATAAAGAATTTGAGATTTGATTTTTTTTGATTGATTGATTCCGTGACCGGCTGTTGCGGGAGCCACTCAGCCTTGGGAGGAAAATGAGTAGCTATGACATATAAATGCCCATAGCGACCGGTGCCAGCATGGTAGGTAAACATTGGATGTTAGGATTATTGACATATTGGAAAAATCCTACAATGCTGCAGTGAGCACCAAAGTTGTGATATAATAACACAAAGAAACGATATATTTTTTATTTTTATTTTTTGGCCTCGAAAAACTAAGCTTGTTGATAATTCGAATGTTTGTGTTCTCAGGAGCCTCGTCAGATGGATGAAGATGAAGAAATCTGGTTCAATGAAGAGGACAGCTTTGAGGACGCCTCTGCCGACACATCTCCCCCCTCTGTCACCTCATCACAACTTGGCAACAGTGCAGCTTCTAATGTTATCACATTCGAGTCGATAGGTAAGTACACTTGGCAACAGTGCAGCTTCTAATGTTATCACGTTCGAGTCTATAGGTAAGTACACTTGGCAACAGTGCAGCTTCTAATGTTATTACGTTCTATCCAATGTATCTTCTAAGGACTTTTTGGGTTTGGTAGGTTTAAAGGTACATGTCCAACATTTTACACTTCGCTTTTGGGACTACAAAAGATAAATGCCCAAATTTTTTAACACTGGGACCTTTAGAGGTTATATCCCTCATCACAACTTGGCAACAGTGCAGCTTCTAATGTTATCACGTTCGAGTCGATAGGTAAGTACTATTACTGTGTATTATCTCACAATAAAATACTTCTATCCAATGTATCTTCTAAGGACTTTTTGGGTTTGGTAGGTTTAAAGGTACATGTCCAACATTTTACACTTCGCTTTTGGAACTACAAAAGAAATGCCCAAATTTTTTAACACTGGGACCTTTAGAGGTTATATGAAAGGATCAGATCTGCAATTATTTGAATATAGCAAAAAAACGTTTTGAAATTCACCTGGAATATACAAAGTCATTTCACAGCCTCAGATTTGGGTTAGCATTCTTTGAATACCAAGCGCCGTCAAATGAAATCACACCCACAGACATTCTGTAGGTTATGATTTGTCTAATTTTCCAAATATGTACATAAGACCTTGTTTTGAATATACAAAGTCATTTCACAGCCTCAGATTTGGGTTAGCATTCTTTGAATACCAAGCGCTGTCAAATGAAATCACACCCACAGACAGTCTGTAGGTTATGATTTGTCTGATTTTCCAAATACATAAGACCTTGTTTCGACTGCGGGAATTTAGGGACTTTTCAGTATCAGATTGACAGTATAAGCCAAGTATGTATATTAATATTAATCTTTTCTCTCGGGGAATATTCTAAATAATTAATCTTTTCTTTCGGTTGTGTTTCAGGTAAAAGTTTGTCGGAAAAGAAAGTATCGTCAGATAGTCTGGGTGTGGGGATTGGGGGAGGAGGAGGCAGCAGTCTGTTCTCAACCGGCACCACGTCCATTACCAACAATAATAACAATAACAAAACCTCCCCATCCAGTTCCCCACCACCCTCGCTGCAGCTTAACAATAGTACGAGTTCTCCTCCCACCTCTCCTCTTTCACAAGTAAGTTCACATTCAGACATTTAGTAGCTTCATTGACCGAACGATAGTGAGGTCTATGTTTTAACTCGACCGTTTTGCATTTGGTTTGGATGTTTGTTTGTCTGTTCCGCTATAACTCCCGATTGCCTGGTTCAGGGCGAGCAAGCCAATTTAACATGGCTAGAGGTAGAGACCATCACCCCGGTGTATAGCAGACTCCCGATTGCCTGGTTCAGGGCGAGCAAGCCAATTTAACATGGCTAGAGCTAGAGACCATCACCCCGGTGTATAGCAGATACAAAAAGATAGCTTTTCTTTATTCTGCTATTGCCATTCGGCGAAAGCTAAAGCCGCTAAAACAACAACAACAACAGCTCTACTCCTCTCCCCACCTTTTCATTGTCGCCTGCCCAGAAGAAGGAACAGGCTTAGGAAGCATTAGATGGTCCGGACTTTATATGCTGTTTATAATAAATCCATAGGAC
>NW_007377908.1:0-46852 GCF_000475195.1 Diaphorina citri | reverse complement strand
GACAGTAATTTATCTTTCTGAAATCCTACTACAGTACACACATTACGTCGATCTGTTCATGTTTGTATATATTTGGGTAAACAAGCTTCCAACTCTCTTATTGACAGTTCTTATTTCAATGTCCTTGATCACACCCCCAAGAAAAAAAGGAAAGATAGACTCCACTAACTTGGATGTGGGAGGACCGTAATGGTCCGCTCGCATGAATGTGGTTAGGTGGCTCCTATACTGATGCTTTTAGAAGCGGAAAAGGTTCAACGTTCGACCATTTATGAAACTTTGCCACCATAATCTATCTCAAAAGTCTGATTGTTTTCCATGAGACTAGGGTTTCTATTACATTATGAATGTAAAGAAAGTGAGGAAAAAGTACTTGTTGGAATTTTGCTTTCTTTTTGACCAATAACTGATTCTCTCTGGTATATTATTCCTCCGCAGTGACTTGAGTATATTATTGGACCACGCTCACACACCTTATTCACTCGCGGTACCCATTCAGTGCCTCTCAGTCGAGAGGTTGTGGGTTCAACTCCTGGACTGACTAATTTTGGATCTACCCCTGTTGATGTACATTTCATAGTATAATAAATATCCTGTACGTATTATTGTTGTATAATTGAAGAATTTTCTCTTTCATCACACGATTATTGTAGCTAATGTACTTAGGTTACATTTCATATTGTCTTGCGTATTATTGTTGTATAATTGAAGAATTTTCTCTTTCATCACACGATTATTGTAGCTAATGTACTTAGGTTACATTTCATATTGTCTTAATGTCGATATAAATTGATTGTATCGATGATAACACAAATTGGTTTGATTTTAAACTTTGAATTTGTATTGGGTGTTCTAAGCTCTAACTATGGAACTTAGCCTTGATTGTATCGATGATAACACAAATTGGTTTGATTTTAAACTTTGAATTTGTATTGGGTGTTCTAAGCTCTAACTATGGAACTTAGCCGAGGCATTGCAGTTTGCCTGGGTACAAGTTGGTAGATTTCACCGTTAAGAATGGTATCGATGATAACACAAATTGGTTTGATTTTAAACTTTGAATTTGTATTGGGTGTTCTAAGCTCTAACTATGGAACTTAGCCTAGGCCCTAGGCATTGCAGTTTGCCTGGGTACAAGTTGGTAGATTTCACCGTTAAGAATGGCAGTTTGATTGTCATGCAATTTAGTTTGGGTCCTCAATGTTAATCTATGCATTTTGTTTCACCATATGTTAAGAATGGCAGTTTGGTTGTCATGCAATTTAGTTTGGGTCCTCAATGTTAATCTATGCATTTTATTTCACCATAACTTTTCTCTTAGTTAAGAATGGCAGTTTGGTTGTCATGCAATTTAGTTTGGGTCCTCAATGTTAATCTATGCATTTTGTTTCACCATAACTTTTCTCTTGAATTATTTTTATTTCAAATGATGATGTGCGAAGATGATTTTTGATGTCCAAGTTGTGTAGTTTTTGTGATATGAATTTTGCAGGTTTGTGTAAACAAATTTAAACTTGGACGATGTTTTTACTATGAATTTCAAATCAATGAAAATGGTTCTTGGTTTTTACCATGCCTCGATTTCAATTGGGATTGCAAATTGTAGATAAATATAAATATTCGATAATGGTTTTGTTTTTATTAAAATATTCTCCTATGATAGTTGAAACGTTTTCTTGACCATTGAACCTAAAGTCCCAGCGTGTAGTGCCGTAATGTCTTCTCATTTAACAAACGTTTTTTATTTCCTATTTTTTTTCTTTGCTCGTTTTCAAATTTCTTATCCTCTACAACAGGAATATTCAACCTCAAAAAGTAGGGGGGGCGCATGTGAGTCGGCCTTTACTTCGAGGGACGCTTTTTTTTGCTTTAAAACTACCTACTCTGCGACCATTACGCCAGTTTTGGCTATCCCTTTCCTTTCTCCTTCTCCCTGTTTCTTTTAAATGCCGCTGTTAAGTGTTGATCTTCCCTTAGTGTGTCCCTTTGCGTAACCTAGGTAGTATCGAAGAGTTTCTTTTGCATTAAAGGTAACCTTTGGACAAAGTTAATGGTTCAGAGTTAACACTAGAATGCCCGATGGAGTAAAAATCACTGAGTTTCTTTTGCGTTTAAGGTAACCTTTGGACGTCAGGTTAAGGTTATACTTTTAAGGTGCCTACTAAGGTAGTATCGAAGAGTTTCTTTTGCATTAAAGGTAACCTTTGGACAAAGTTAATAGTTCAGAGTTAACACTAGAATGCCCGATGGAGTCAAAATCACTGAGTTTCTTTTGCATTTAAGGTAACCTTTGGACGTCAGGTTAAGGTTATACTTTTAAAGTGCCTACTACCTTTTGCATTTAAGGTAACCTTTGGACGTCAGGTTAAGGTTATACTTTTAAGGTGCCTACTACTCTATTTACCTGTCTAGTGTCTACTATATTAATAAGCTATCTTTTCCCTAATGCTCACCTGTCCCTAATCTTTTTTCATCGCAAACGTCTTTTCAGACACCTTGTCTTGATAAAAGGTTTTCGCTAAACAATTCGGACAAATCTTATCAGAACTTTTTATCTAAGTGTGACAGTAAAATTGAAGCTTTCTCCTATTCTCTTTTGCATTTAAGGTAACCTTTGGACGTCAGGTTAAGGTTATACTTTTAAGGTGCCTACTACTCTATTTACCTGTCTAGTGTCTACTATAATAAGCTGTCTGTTCCCTAATGCTCACCTGTCCCTAATCTTTTTTCATCGCAAACGTCTTTTCAGACACCTTGTCTTGATAAAAGGTTTTCGCTAAACAATTCGGACAAATCTTATCAGAACTTTTTATCTAAGTGTGACAGTAAAATTGAAGCTTTCTCCTATCCTGTCTTCCTTCTCTCTTCGATTTCGGGACGATAAGACCTTAGTAGTTACAGTTCCTTCTCTCAAACCTCTCCTATTCTGTCTTCCTTCTCTCTTCGATTTCGGGACGATAAGACTTTAGTAGTTACAGTTCCTTCTCTCAAACCCGTTAAAAAAAAATGAAGGCTTTTCACAGGCGATACCTATCCCCGTTATTTTGTTAGACAGCTCTTGTAAATACATATTGAAGTTGGGATACAATGATACAAATCAAGGAATTGCTCAATGCCCATGGCATTGACTTATTTGATCTCCTATTCTGTCTTCCTTCTCTCTTCGATTTCGGGACGATAAGACTTTAGTAGTTACAGTTCCTTCTCTCAAACCCGTTACGACTTAATGAGAGATTTAACTAATGGGAGAATTTTTAATCATCCAAAAAGGATGTTTTAATAATCTAAAAAGGAATTTTTAATCATCCAAAAAAGAGTTTTCAGTGATCCAAAAAGGAGGAGTTTTTGAAAACTCCTGTTTGGATCATGAAAAACTCCTTTTTTTATCATTGAAAATTGTCCCATTAGTTAAATATCTCATTAAGTCGTTGGTGAAATCCACTATGAATCTAGTCTCCTGACGAGAAATCATTATCGACAAAAAATGTAAAGGAAATTCTCAGAGAAAATCTAGTAGAATACATTACATGCGAAATAACAAGAGGAAAAAAAACAAAATAAAATAAAAAAAAAATCTGGAAAATGTACGTAAACATTCAAAAAAGGTAGGTACCTACAACACCCATCATCAAAGTTAAGACAGACAGATAGGTAGGTTTGAGATGGCCGAATTTCCTAGAAGGTCTCTGGTGCATCGCTTGTGTTCAGAAATGTACGATTTCCTCCCTTTGATTCCCTTTTTTTTTCAAGCGAAGTCTCTGGCCTTTTTCCAATTTTTACCATTAATTTTACTATACCAAAACACCTCACGGACTCTTTGCTTCAAGATGGTGGGCATCTGGAGCTTGGGGATCCAGAGGTTCATTTTGTTTATTAAATTTTATGCTAAGTTTTGTCCCGGTCGAGATTGATTGCTCGCTGTAGAAAGTCGGAGATTTTCTTGAAATTGGAATTGAAAACTGTAGGGATGTGAAAATTATACTGATTGTGTGAAGTTCCCCCCCTGCTGTCAGCCAAAACTGGCAGTGTTTTTGTACAAAATTCCAATATCCGTTTTTATGTTGTGTAAATTTTTCGTTTGTTGAATGTCAGATCACTGAAACCTTGATTTTATTTATTACAATATTTAATTATTTTTGCCCCCATTTCAATCAGGGAAAGTCAAAAGTCCACTCGTGAAGAGATGAAATTTCTGAACACTAAGATGAACTATATTTAATGGTTGTAAATATCATACTAGGTAGATAACTACAAGTAGATTCTTGTACTCGTTGGTATTTATCATAATAACAAACCTTGAAGTATTTTGCACACGATGCGTTTGAGTGAACACACTCTGAAGGGGCGATAAAAATTAAAAAAATCCGTTTACAATGAAAAGCGTGGTGGGAAATTATTATCCCAGAGACCGTTAAAGGGATAATATACACCCTGTAGGTTTAGGTAAGTAACTAGGTATGTTTTATCAAAGGTAGGAGAATATAGACATACTGATTATGTTGTGTAAATTTTTCGTTTGTTGAATGTCAGATCACTGAAACCTTGATTTTATTTATTACAATATTTAATTATTTTTGCCCCCCATTTCAATCAGGGAAAGTCAAAAGTCCACTCGTGAAGTGATGAAATTTCTGAACACTAAGATGAACTATATTTAATGGTTGTAAATATCATACTAGATAGATAACTACAAGACGTGTGCTGTTTTGAAACGAGATAAACGTGCACTCTGTATTTTGTACATTCTTGCTCTTTCTTTTTTAAAAAAAAAACCGATTTTTTTTAAAAAAACCCCTGTAAATATAATTTAAATAAAAAACATGTACTATTCATACTCATTTGAATTGTGTCCCCTATTGTTTCTGTTCCTATCTTCCTATGATTGGAGTAATTATTTGCAGATGTAGTAGACTGAAGAGGACAATTTTAATATTGAAGAAGGCGATATAAAGATAGGTATTGGACCATAGTAATTTTATAAATCTTTGTAACGGTCACACAAGTTGTGAAGAGGCTCTCTGCTTCACCACAGATAATTTGTTATTAATTTTTATGCCATTGTAACTTCATGTACTTTGTACATGATTACAATTTAAGACCGAAATTATTCATTTTTTGGTGAAATTGTAACGGGGCTAAAAATAAAGAGATGTGACCTAATCCTATACATAAATGACTGCTTGGTAAGTACTGGTGATTGAAGAAGGCGATATAAAGATAGGTATTGGACCATAGTAATTTTATAAACCTTTGTAACGGTCACACAAGTTGTGAAGAGGCTCTCGGCTTTGTTATTAATTTTTTTGCCATTGTAACTTCATGTACTTTGTACATGATTACAATTTAAGAGTGAAATTATTCAATTTTTGATAAAATTGTAACAGGGCTAAAAATAAAGAGATGTGGCCTAATCCTATACATAAATGACTGCTTGGTAAGTACCAAAACCAACACAAGGCCTTACTTAGCTGTAGGTAGAGGAAATAAAAGAAGTAGGTACCTATTACCTACCTCTACCTATTCGTATTTTATTCAAGTACCTACCTAGTTACTTTCCACCTACGCTTAAGAAAAAAAGTTTCCGTAGCGAATAGCTTCCTAGTGACCAAAAAACACAACTCCGACCCAAATTGTGACTTTGTCGAGAAATAAAGAGCTCAATAGCTCATCCAGAAAGGGTATCAGGCAATTTAGCTAAAAAAAAAGTTGAGAAGGTGGTTGAAACTCCATTGAAACAAAGGGAATGACATAGATAGTAAGTTATGACTTAATTTAGTGTTTAATGACTGCAATCATTGCATTATTATTATTATTTTTAATATGAGTGTTTCACCGCCGTTTTTATTTCGTAGCAAAATTAAACAATAAACAGTGAATAGGTATAGGTACCAGTAACAAACAGTGCATGAAATTATTGTCTTGTTTGACAGCAACTTACCCTCTTCTGCATGATAACATCATCAGATTTGACCGTGGGAATGAAAATCAGAATGAAGGTGAGAATCGAACTCAGGACCAACACCATGTAACGCCGCATTGTTCACGGCGAGTCTAATTCTGAAACAACAGATCACAACTTTTTTTTTCGTCGTCGTCTTCTTTGTCGTCTTCTTTGACTTCTTCTTCTTCTTCTTCTTCTTCTTCTTCTTCTTCTTCTTCTTCTTCTTCTTCTTCTTCTTCTTCTTCTTCTTCTTGTACTTCTTCTTCTTCTTCTTCTTCTTCTTCTTCTTCTTCTTCTTCTTCTTCTTCTTCTTCTTCTTCTTCTTCTTCTTCTTTCTTCTTCTTTTTTTTTCTTCTTCTTCGTCGTCTTCTTCGTTTTTTAAGAGGTTTGATAGAAGGAACTTTTGACTGCTAAGGTCTAATCGCCCCGAAAATTCTGAAACAAAAGATCACAACTTTTTTTTTTCGTCGTCGTCGTCGTCGTCGTCGTCGTCGTCGTCGTCGTAAGTTCTTCTTCTTTGTCGTCTTCTTCTTTCTTCTTCGTCTTCGTCTTCTTCGTCGTCGTCCTTCTTCTTCTTCTTCTTCTTCGTCTTCTTTATTAAGATATGGAGGAACTCTGTACGTTCATACCCCAAAATATATGATGTCACCTCTACTATCAATACAAAACAATATTAAGAATTATCTTTTCAAAAATGAACAACAAAGAAAGATTCTATTATCACCAATGCAATTATCGACACTACTCTATATCAAAATACTACTTCGAAGAAAAATACAAAAAGAGATCTATTAATGTCCATAACACAAGAAACACCAATTACGAAATAGCAAGAGTAAATACATTATATGGAGAGAGAACTTTATGGCATTGACTTATTTGATTGAATCTAGTCTCCTGACGAGAAATCATTATCGACAAGAAATGTAAAGGAAATTCTCAGAGAAAATCTAGTAGAATACATTACATGCGAAATAACAAGAGGAAAAAATCAAAATAAAATACATAAAAAAATCTGGAAAATGTACGTAAACATTCAAAAAAGGTAGGTACCTACAACACCCATCATCAAAGTTAAGACATACAGATAGGTAGGTAGGTAGGTATAGGTAAATTATATGTACCTACGTAGTTACCTATTTGTAGAATACCCTTTGAATACTTTTCTATCAAAGGTTTCAGCCAAAAAGATAGTGATCACTATTGACTATTGATGTACGAGTAGGTAAGTGTTTCAGCAAAGGAAAAGAAAGAGGTACGCGTTTTGTTCATAATGAACACAACGGAAGCTTTTAGACTTGTAGATATGACGCCCCTAGCTGATATAGGATGAGTATGAGACAACCTGTAGATTATGGAATACAGAGTGACGCGAAAAGGTTTTGTATCCTTTTCAAATAGCTTTTGTAAAATAAATGTAAGCAAAGGAAAAGAAAGAGGTACGCGTTTTGTTCATAATGAACACAACGGAAGCTTTTAGACTTGTAGATATGACGCCCCTAGCTGATAGGAAAAGTACCTGTGTGAGACAACCTGTAGATTATGGAATACAGAGTGACGCGAAAAGGTTTTGTATCCTTTTCAAATAGCTTTTGTAAAATAAATGTAGGTTTCTAGGTACGTTCATATAAACAAAATGGGTTTCAAGTTTCGATTCAAGGGTTCAAGTAATGCAGGTTTCGAGTTTTGAAATAATGCAATGCAGTACCGAGACTGTATTTTTCATTTCCTCCTATCGGGGGAAAAGTTTCGAGGTACATTTATATTTGATCGACAAAAAACTCAGAACATACATTTTTCTTATAAATGGTATACCCATCCGTATACGAGTAAGCAGAGCTTGTGCCACGGATGGGGAAAATCAAATCTTAAATCTTAACGCCATAAACACCTTTGAAAAAAAATTAAAACCAAAAAAGAAGGAAAAATGCACACGAAATAAAGAAAAAATTAAAGAAGAAAATGTCTCGTTCATACTCGTAGGTACTTATTAGGTACCTATAACCCTTTAACAAGGTAGCGCACTTGCCTTGTAAGCGCTAGGTCGCGGGTTCGATTTCTGCCCGGGGCGAACCTCATCCTGAACAGATAAGGTTCGTCCTCGTAAGAGCTGACTTTCTCATATCCTGCCCTCCTTGACTTTTCGATTTCGGGACGATACGGGACCTCCGTCGGGGCATGTCTTTAGATTTCCCTTTATAAAACTTCTTAAAACAATATTAACAACAATGATAATAAATAGATAAAATAAGGGTGCGTCTACACTACAGTCGGTCCAAGATAGCCGTCCTGAAGGTAAAATACGCTCAAAGCGATTTTCTTCTCGCGAACAAAAAAGATCGTCAACACAAGAAATTGAAAAGACTTACCAAAAGCTAGCAGGACTGACAAGTGGGGATTATATATCTCAACATGCACTGAGGTGTGAAAGAGAGTGTGTTTCGTATTTATACGACCACCCCCTGGATGGGAACTTGCCTCCCTTTATAAATGGAAGTAGGATGTCCATTTGATTTTCGTCTGTTTTCGTTGAGCTTTCAAAATGTCTTGATTTTTATCTAAAAGAAATAATAGAAAGTAAAAAAAAGGTGGGTACCTATGTACCTACCTGCTAGCAAAAGATACCTGATGAGTAGTTGGATAGGCAAAGGTTGTATTAAAAGAGAAAACTGTAAATAAGTAAATTAATATGCCATGTCTACCTGAGTAGGTAGATACCTAGTAGGTATTGAGGAAGTTTTGACTGACTGAAACCAGCGGCAATAGTACGTAGAACGCACGAGATTCCTATGGATTACTGAGGTTAAGCAACGATGCCCGTGGTTATTATCCGGATGGTAATCAAATCAAATGTCTATCAAATTTCATCAAAATTTGCAAACCGCTCGGAAGCTATCTACGAACAAACAGACTAACTAAATGAAAAATGAGCAGGACTGACAAGTGGGGATTATATATCTCAACATGCACTGAGGTGTGAAGGTGAGTGTGTTTCGTATTTATACGACCACCCCCTGGCTTGGAACTTGCCTCCCTTTATAAATGGAAGTAGGATGTGCATTTGATTTTCGTCTGTTTTCGTTGAGCTTTCAAAATGTCTTGATTTTTATCTAAAAGAAAAAAAAAAAGTGGGTACCTATGTACCTACCTGCTAGCAAAAGATATCTACCTGATGAGCAGTTGGATAGGCAAAGGTTGAATAAAAGAGAAAACTGTAAATATGCCATGTCTACCTGAGTAGGTAGGTAAAAGGCATGTATTAAGGGAGTTTTAACTGACTAAAGTCAGCGGCAATAGTAGATACGTGGAAAGCACCAGATAGATCAATATGGATCACTGAAGTTAAGCAACGATGCCCGTGGTTATTATCCGGATGGTAATCAAATGTCTATCAAATTTCATCAAAATTTGCAAACCGCTCGGAAGCTATCTACGAAAAAACAGACTAACTAAATGAAAAATGTAAATAAACGTGTGTGGCAGAAATCGAGCTGTGGTAAGGGAAAATCGGGAGGACGTAAAATTATGTAAATATCTAGGTATATAGTTATTGGATTGATTGTAATTTTATCACGAATGTAATGATCCATCATTATTTCTATTTTCAAAATTAATGTAAAACTTCATATCCATGTTACAAACGGCAAAATACATGTATAGGTAGGAGGTAGGTATGTACATAGGTAATAGGTACCAAAATAATACCTTTTGCTATTACATAGAGATATAGGTACAAAAGTATAAGTAGGTACAATATTTTGGCTCTGGTTCGGGCAATAATAACCAGGTGGCATGGGCACTTCGAACTCTTGACGTTCGCCCGCCTCCCGGCACGCTTGAATTACTCTGGATTGGAACGTATATAACCATTTTAAAATAAATAATTATAATAATGATAGTGCTTATTTATACATTTTATACTGCTCGCATAGCACTGAAAAGTCCCTTTACTCCAGCAGTAGGCTACTACTATTATTGTGGTCAAATTCTCAAATTACATTGAGGATAAAATTCCATACCTCGGCTGGGATTGAACCTACGGATTTCTCCTATCCTGTCTTCGTTTTCGGGACGATAAGACCTTAGCAGTTGTCGAAGACTTGAATAAAATTAGTATTGTACGAGGGTATCTATTAGAAACCAACGGCTTTTCTACAGGTCAAAGGGGCTTTTTAGTCATATTCAAGCAGTATAAGCCAGCCTAGTTAGCTTGGAAGGTAGCGCACTTGCCTTGTAAGCGCTAGGTCGCGAGTTCGATTTCTGCCCGGGGCGAACCTCATCCTGAACAGATAAGGTTCGTCCTCGTAAAAGCTGACTTTCTCTTATCCTGCCCTCCTTGACTTTTCGATTTCGGGACGATACGGAACCTCCGTCGGGGCACGTCTTTAGATTTTCCTTTATCAAACTTCAATCAAGCGTGCCGGGAGGCGCGCGAACGTCAAGAGTTTGATTGAGTTCGAAGCGCCGCCCGGCCTATATTAACACGAAACAGAATTTCATCGTTTTTCGGCATTTTCAGCTCAACTTTTCTCCCACTTCCCTTTAACTTTAAGCAAATTTTATTTGATATTCCTGGTCGGACGTGAAAATGGATGCGAAATTTCAAAAACCCGACCTTTCTACGATTTGTTTAACCGGTTTTCTGATAGGCTCAAAAATCTTGGAAATCGCGAAAAAAAATCTTTTTTTTTTTTCTTCTTTTAATATTAACAACAATGGTAATAAATAAATAAAATAAGGGTGCGTCTACACTACAGTCGGTCCAAGTTGATAGCCGCGTCCATGTTGAACCTGAAGATAAAATACGCTCAAAGCGTAAAATGTTCTCTTTTTTGATTGCAAATATTTAAACGGGTTTCTTTCGGTTATTCTCGTGTTGACCCAGCACCTAATTGGCAAGCACTAGCCCATCTGATGATAGGCACACTTTATTACTATGTATGAAACAAAATCTGCAAATCTTGAAGAAAAAAAAAGCGTAGAAAAAACGTCGCGTCGTACAGTTTGGCAATATTTTCTTCGCATGGTATACCTAAAAAGAGAGGAGAGCAGATTTGTTAGTGGAACAGACCCCAGTGTGATACCCTTTCGGCCACAAAGGTTGCTTGAAAAAAAAACTCAAAGGAATAAAAATCCCGCCATTTCTCGCTAATACTGTCCATTACCCCTTTAGGAAATGAGATCATCTCCCCACTCTCTCCTATCCGAGAGCAAAACTCCGAAGCACACCTCTATTAAAACGCAACGGGTAGTAATGTAAATCCAATGTAGCAATTACATTGCGTAACGTGCAGAAAATATTTTATGCTACGATATGGAAAATGAGTGTGCAGGGCCGTAGCCAGTATTTTGTCGGGGGGGAGATCGGAAGAGCGGTTAAACAGGGGGAGGGTAATATTGGAATAGTTGAGTGCAGGGCTGTAAGCCAGGATTTTTGTCGAGGCGTTGGGGGAGGGGGGCTGGAAGTCCAAATAGTAGTGGAGGTGGAGGTGTGGATGCTCTGAATTTTTGGAGTCGGCCTTCAATAATGAAGAAAAAAATAGAAAGTAATGAAGCTCCCCTCCCCTAAAATACAGCCCTGTGTGTGGAGAGTCCTGTTCATGAGCTTCTACATTTGGAAAGAAAGGAAAAAGTGAATGCTATAGTTTATTTCGAGCATTTCCCATAGTTTGGTACTTTGATACCGTCATTGAGCCATGGACACCAACAGAGAAAGAGTTTATGTGAAAAAGTTTGTTGTAGGAGACAGAAATTTGGTCAAGATCGATTATTTACTACGGAAATAAAAATGGCAGATTAAAATATGCGAAATGATCGATTAGGAGCAATTTTATTATTCAAAAAGACAACTTTCATATTTTCATTTCTAACATTTTCAATTTTGACCAATTTTTTATCACCAATTTTTGCGATAGTACCTAATGATTTACGATCGTGAATGTTAACTAATGAAAGAAATGTTGTACCAGGGTGTTAAAAAAGTACGTTTTGTATAATTCTCTGAATCTGATATATTCAATGAACGCTCGTTGTTAATTTACGAGAATCAGTATGAATTTATTGCGATCTGCTTTTCTTATCTCCGTGACCTAGAGATGTTACCTGCTTACGTAGGTCTGGAGAAATTGCGTTAAATTTGAAACAAACAAACAATAAAATTTTTATTCTATACTTATGATCATTACCCTACAGGGTTGTTTTTAAAAAAAGGTTGCGCCACCCCTGAAAACTAAAGAACCGTGTGGAATTCGGAAAAATCCCAAAACACGTATTTCTTTTTATTTTCTACAAGGGAACCCTATTTGTACACGGGGGATCTCAATTTTTCGGCACCAATCAGGGTTTTGGGATTTCCGCGAATCCCCCACGCGGGTCAAGATTTAAAATCTATAATAAATCGCACAATAATAATAGTTATTACTCTATGTATTATTATTATTATTACCTGCTGAGTGATTATTAGCAGTCAATAACGTATTATTAATAGGTGATTAGTATTATTATTAATATTATTATTATTATTATTATTTTACTTTGGGTACAGTTTGATCTCGATCCGACAACCAGGGCCGGAGTTACGGTGGTCGCCTCTATTCAATTTTCATTTTTCATGTTCTATCGCCAATAAAACGGGAAGCACCCAAAATGGGAAATTAATATCGATCGGTGATTGTGCTTCGAATAGGTCCACTAATGATTCGCATTGAAATTCAGTGCGAAAAATAAAATCTTGAAACATACCATTTTGAGACCCCGAGGCCATCAGGACCGAAAGTTTAAATTTTCATTAGTCTTTGTCGAAACAAATTACACCAAAAAGCAAAGAAAAGAAAAGGTATCTGAGTAAAAAAAACTTGTATTAAAAGACATATAAATATAAATAGATTTGTTCTGAATTTCCAATGCGATTTAAGATGGTTATACATAGCAGCTTAAAAAAAAAAAAAAAAAAAAAAAAAAAAAAAAAAAAAATACAAAGTAATATAAATAATGATTAGTACCCTATCTATAATACCTGTTATTTTAAGGCCGGTATAATAATCCGAGTTTTTCAGTTCAAGTTAAATTGATTTCTGATTGGCTGAATTTCAAGCCACGACTAAACTTGGATTTTGGTCCCGGCTATTATTGCATTGTTCTGATAAAAACTACATAATATATTGCTGTATGAAAATTTCAAGTATATCACCCAAATTATTTATAGAAAAAAGAAAAAAAATAAATACCTAGATAAAAATAAAGAAGAGAAAAAAATATACCCACAAATATACATATTTGAATTTGAAACTTCGTTGTGTCCTTTATGTTGAAAAAGAAGAGAAGAAAACCCTACATAAGGTCCATCCAAAAAATCTAAAAAAAAAAAACATCAAGACTAAAAATCTAATGAAAAAATAGAATTTTTTATTGCTGACTATTAATATCTAGTCATTGATTCCCATGAGCTATTATAAGCTACGCCACTTTCTTTCTCTTTCAAAGGTTTTCGACTTCTTGACCACAAGGTGCTGTTACAGAGGACACAGAGGATTAATATTAATACTACCTTCTCATTGTTTTAGACTACAGCAGAGCTAACACAGTCGTTGATGCCGCAAGACCCATCTCCTCTGTACAGACGATAGTAAAGGATAAAATCCGCCCCGGGCGGGAATCGAACCCACGGCCTAGCGCTTACAAGGCAGACGCACTACCAACTAAGCTAACTAGACTGGCTATGGAAGGTTCTTTTCTGCTTGATGCTGTCCATTTTCCTTCTATTTTAATTCCTCTGCTTGGTTTAAAAATAAATGAAAGTATGAAGGTCATAGGTATTCTAATCTCAGTACCTACCTAGTTATATTATAACTTGGAAGTTGAAAAATGTAATCTCTCTGATTTTTTTTATGACTAGGTAATTTATATTATTATGAGAATTAATTTCCACACTTTTTTATGGTTTGAGGCGCGAGAAAAACATTATTGTCACGACAATATAATGATATTAAAATAATGGGAAGATGGGAAAAAACCCAACACAAGGCCTTACTTAGCCGTAGGTAGAGGAAATAAAAGAAGTAGGTACCTATTACCTCTACCTATTCGGATTTTATTCAAGTACCTACCTAGTTACTTCTCGTCTCACACTTTAATGATCATTTGATATCATAATGATGCAAATTGTAAATGAAGTAATTAAAGCTCTTTTTTCTTCTTTTTGCTTCTAAAAGATGTCCAATAATTATAACATGCTTCTTTTTCTTTTGAACTGAAGTGACTTTCACATTGGCAGAAAAACGTAGGAAGGTAACTAACTACCTACGAGAACATCAAAAACGTACCCTAATTAAATATGCAAAAGTACAACAAAGATTTAATTGTGACCTATTTGTAAGCTGAGCTTTTTAAATGAAGATGGAGTCTGCTGGGTAGCTAATATAAAGCTACCTAGTAGCTATTTTTACATTGAAAATGGGCTTTAAACAAACTGTTTTCTCTAGAGTTGACAAGGTAATGGTCAGTCTTAAAAAAGACTTTTGGTTAGAGTAAAACAAGGTTAAGGTTAAGGAAGACCTTTTGTACGCTATCTATTCTTGCTGTCCCGTCCATCCGTGGAAGGAAAGTACTTATACTTACACAGCACCTAATAATACCTACCTAGGTACTTAGTTTTTGTTGTGTTTGTGTTGTTAGAAATATCTACCTAATTATCTATAACTCTTAGAAATGTACCAAACATTACACCAGCAATACACTATTCAGGACAGGTTACTCTTTAAGATAACAAAGGATTTTTTTTTTTTACTTATATTTTAGATAGGGCCTCCCAGGAAGTATGACAAAAATTTCACACGTCATCCTCATCTTAAAAAATAAAACTCCTGCTGGGGTACATACTGAGACCTTTGCAAGAGACAGGTCGAATTCGAAAAAGATGTCAAAATATAAAACGTCACATGGCAACTGGGGACTGGGGGGACTGAGACGAAAATCAGGTCGAATTGGAACAAGATGTCAAAATATAAAACGTCACATGGCAACTAGGGACTGGGGGGACTGAGACGAAAATCAGCAGTGACCTCTTCGACAAATGGTCAAATGATTCAACACTTCCACCTTTCAAGCACTCCGAGGCTTAGGTGCAGGGGCAAACAGCCCTAAAGAATGGGGTCAAGCTTCTACAAATCTTTCACTAAGACCAGTGGTAACACGCTTGCCATGCAGAAGGTCCCGGGTTCGATACCGACAGACAACTACGTCACTGGAGCTGACGAATAGATAGATTTGGTTACCTGTTCTCCCCAGCGTGGCCCCCAGCTATTCTTAATAATCCAGAACGGCATGGTCTTATTGAACAGGGGATAATCTGTAACAAAGCATCGGCCCATGTACAAACAGGACTGACCAAACACTTACCTTCTCTCCCCAATGGGGGCCCCAGCTGTTCTTGATGATCCAATAGGGCTGAATCTTGTGAGTGAACTTGGTCTCTGTGAAATCACAAGGGCGGACAAAGACCGAAGTTGAGCCAGTGAAAGGAACAAGCATGATGAAAGAATGGGAGAATGAGGGAGAACAAAGGAAGGAGGGAGGTAGAGAGAGTGAGTGAGAGAGAGAGAGAGAGGGAGAGGGAGTAGTGTTTTACAAAATTTTCATTGTTCGAAAACACAAAAAATGGACCTTTGGAGTTAATTCTGTTTCCAGTAATAAATGAAAGCTATCAGAACAATTGACGTAATTCATCAATAAAAAGAAATTAAAGAAAAGAAAGTAATAATATTGTTTTTTACAATAAAATAAAGTTCAAAAGTTCAACTTGACGTCAGACTTAATGTCAAAATGCGCAGAAACGCTTGCGCACAAACAAACGAAGCGGGAGTCATGAGTTATGACGTCATCGCCTACGAGTCATTGATTCCCATGAGCTATTATAAGCTACGCCACTTTCTTTCTCTTTCAAAGGTTTTCGACTTCTTGACCACAAGGTGCTGTTACTGAGGACACTGGACACAGATTAATATTAATACTACCTTCTCATTGTTTTAGACTACAGCAGAGCTAACACAGTCATTGATGCCGCAAGACCCATCTCCTCTATACAGACGATAGTATCCCTGCAGAAGATAAGAAAATGTTATTAGAATACCCATTATACACTTGGCCCAGCAATTAGAGGAACACTGCCATTTTTCAAGTTTTCTTCCGTTCCCCAGAAGAAAAAGAAAAATTCCGTTGGTCCTCATTTTTCCTGCTCTATGACTTCGAAACATCACACAAGTAAGCGCAACTGATCTATTAGAGGAACACTGCCTTTTTTCAAGTTTTCTTCCGTCCCCTTTGCTGTTCTTGGATCTTATCGATTTTATTTGAAACTGTCCAAAATATATGAAAACCATGTGTTTTATGCTAAGAATATCAAACAATGTTACATTGATAATTCTAGGTCCCGTTATCCAAAGAAAAACAGAACATGACAGCGTTCCTCTAATTGCTTGGCACAGTGTATTTCCAACTGAAATATAAGTACATTGGACTATCAGCTGATTGATGGCCATGTCCACAAAGTGAGTTTAAACTCCGTTCAAGAACTCTTGGATTGAGCAATCTTATTGGAGCATTGTAGGATTTTTCCAAATATCTCAATAATCCTAACGAACATCCAATGTTTACCTACCATGCTGACACCGGTCACTATAGTGTTTTACAAAATTTTCATTGTTCGAAAACACAAAAAATGGACCTTTGGAGTTAATTCTGTTTCCAGTAATAAATGAAAGCTATCTGAACAATTGATGTAATTCATCAATAAAAAGAAAGAAAAGAAAGTAGGTAATAATAATGTTTTTACAATAAAATAAAGTTCAACTTTTTTTTCCTTTTTCCTAGAACGCAAAAGTCATTCTCAAATAAAGATGAAATTTCAAATTTTACCGCGGTGGCCTCCATTCTATTTTGATGAATTTTTCCTAAAAAAACTCGTCTCTATGACGTTAGCCAGTATTTTGTCGAGGTGTTGGGGGAGGGGGGCGAGTCTAAACAGGGGAGGGTAATATGGAATATGAGTGCAGGGCCGAAGCCAGGATTTTGTCGAGGCGTTGGGGGAGGGGGGCTGGAAGTCCAAATAGGGGAGGTGGAGGTGTGGATGCTCTGAATTTTTGGAGTCTGGCCTTCAATAATGAAGAAAAATAGAAAGTAATGAAGCTCCCCTCCCCTAAATACAGCCCTGTGTGTGAGAGTCTGTTCATGAGCTCTACATTTGGAAAGAAGGAAAAAAGTGAATGCTAGTTTATTTCGAGCATTTCCCAAGTTTTGATACGTCATTGAGCCATGAAATGAAGCTCCCCTCCCCTAAATACAGCCCTGTGTGTGAGAGTCTGTTCATGAGCTCTACATTTGGAAAGAAGGAAAAAAGTGAATGCCAGTTTATTTCGAGCATTTCCCATGTTTTGATACGTCATTGAGCCATAGACAGAAACAGAGTTTATGGAAAAAGTTATGTGTAGGACAGAATTGGTCAAGATCGATTATTTACTACGGAAATAAAATGGCAGATTAAAATATCGAAATGATCGATTAGGAGCAATTTTATTATTCAAAAAGACAAATTTCATATTTTCATTTCTACATTTCAAGTCAAACTTTCTTGACTTGGCGGGGCGGAGCGCTACCGCGCTCCTTGGTCACCCCCTTTTTTTTTTTTTTTTTTTTTTTTTTTTAAGGAAGTAAAAAGCTGTTTGTCACACCTGAAAAAACTTCCTTTGGTAAGCCAACCATTCCATTGCAATCACTTCTAAGAATCACATTGAAACACTTGTAAGAAAATGGGTGAAAGGTCAATGTCCCAATGTATGATAATAAACAACAAATACTTTGACAAGCTCTTATATACCAAAATATTAATCAGACCAGCTAATAGCATGACATAATTTACCTTATTTCTCATTGTCCTGTGGAGGGGGGGATTGGGTAAGCGCCCGCTTCTTACCCTTCTCAGGCACAATGTCCATATCCATGTCAATGGATTCATTACTGTCGGTCGGGGGTGCGCTACCAAGGGGGAGGGGTTCAATCACAGCTTTAGTAACCTGGCTCCCATCGTTCAATTTATTCGGCAATACATCAGCCTCATTAACAGAGGTTACATTTTCGGTGGAAATAAGATCACCAGATAAGATAGGAGCATCACCACTGTTTGGATCAGCGGAGGAAGGAACCGGAGAGGCGACGGCCGTTTCCATCAGTGGTGGCACTGCTGTGGTCGGAGTGCGGGTGGCAAAGGCAGGAAGGAAGGAACAAGTGGGGTCCTCTCTCCTTTGGCCGGAAGCTTGAGGTTCATCAAGTTGTATCTCTTTGGCGTTCTTAAGACGCTCTTGCGCCGAAATTTTCTCTACAGGGCAATTCTTGATAATATGGCCTTCGCCATTGCAGTTAAAGCATTTCATCCTGTCAATGACGATAAAGATTTTATAAGTCATGTTTTCATAATACAGATTGAATGACGCGGGAAGATCTTCCACTTCTTCAACCAGAACAGTTCTACGGAAGCCGATCAAATGGCCAAATCTTTCGTTCCGTGAACCCAAGTTGACAAATTTCATATCGGACACAACTTTGGTATATTTAGTCAACTCATTGATCAACATGGAGTCCGGCATACCGGGCTCGGTGTTACACAAAAAGATCTTGTGCCCGTTATTGACGAGTTTTCTCACAGTAAGCACTTTATTATCGATTACTATTTGGGGATTGTTGTCGTAAAACTTTAGAACTTCCGACTCGCTGGTAAGATAAATCTTAACGAGGTCATTGTTTTTCCCGGCGAAAACCATATTGTTGTCACCAACAATGTCGCCGATCGCGCATAGGTATTTATCCATTGTAATGGACGGATCGAAAGGCAAGGAAAAACCACAGGTCTTGGGTAAGAATAGACTATCAACTTTGGGTCCATTGGCAGGGGGAGGGGGTCTGTTATAGCCAGATCTAGGTACATAGGAAACCCTGGAAGAGGATTTTTTAAACATGTCTGAATACTGCATGGCTGAAAGAGGAGTTAGTATAAATACGGGTAAAGGTCAACGTGAGTAAGCAGCAAAATAACAGGGAAAGGGGTAGCTATAGAAACGGAAAACAAGTTAGTTGGCAGCGAAGATACTCGCTGAAAAACACATTTTATGGTGAGTCAAGAAAACACGTATCTGTTGGCGCAGCGATGGGAAGGTGTTTCTTGGAGTGTTTAACTGAAAGAGAAGCTGGTTACTATGGCAACAGAAAGAAACAGAGTTAGAGAAGCAGGGTGAAGATAGCTCAGCTGAAGGCAAGGAAAAGGAGAAAGGTGTTTTTTGCCCGCTTCTCACGGGTACTTACGGACACAGAAATAAGTTACCATGACGACCAATATAGGAAAATAACAATCTAGGCTAGACTAGATATCAAAGGTAGAACTAGAAAAGGTGAAAAAACCACAGAAATAGAATGCGAAATAAAGAGATAGCACTTTCAAAATGTTCAGCGCACAAAATAATAGGGCTATGCAAAAAATTATAATATTTTATCCATTATTTCAGCAAAAAAATCTCAAAACACGGGAGCACAAATATAACGCACCAACGCGGAAATTTTCCAAACGAGGAATGTGCCCCGTACCTTATAAATAGAAAAGAACAAGTTTCCCTCACTCGACTGCGTATCGGGCACACGAACACAACACACGTCCACCTTATGAAGAAAGAAAACCCTCCTATTTGTGTTCCATGTGGATGTGTTATATCTGTTAAACATATACTAACTGACTGCCAAACTTACTCTAATATTAGGGCCCCCCTCAATTTGTCATCCACTTTACTGTCCTGTCTTAAGGACAATGATATTTCCCCGATCCTTGAATTCCTTAGAAGAACTCAAATAAAAATTTAGTTCTTAGTTAGTAATAGGTGTAGATAAGAAAATGTTATTAGAATACCCATTATACACTTGGCCCAGCAATTAGAGGAACACTGCCATTTTTCAAGTTTTCTTCCGTTCCCTTTAAAAACTCGTCCTATGACGTCACAATTTTACATGTCCAGTGATTTCAACCTCCTTGAAGGTTGAAGGCGCGTTTATGAATAGGTAGGTATTTGTGTGAAATTACTTTCCCAAATGTGAAACCATGAATCTGTCCAGTTTTTTACTAGTTCTGTGGAGTGTCTATTCCTGTGTACCTCTAATTTTCTGTTTGGCCATAAATAAAGCAAGTCACTACGAGGATGAGAGTTTAAATTATATTTTCTATAAGGACATCAACCATGCCCTACCTCAAGAAGACGAGATTCAGGAGAATGCTTTGGTAAGTTAGGTACTTGTATTTTAATTTTTTAATGTACATGGTAGGTAGGTATCTGTAACAGAGGGATAAGAATTTTCACACGAACTTTTTGGTTATCAACTCATCAATCATGGACGAAAAAAAGGGGTTTACCGTAGATATACCGTCTCTGTAACTGGTAACTGTTAAGAAAGTCTTCAGGGAGGAGTAGCAGCTAGCTTAGTTATTCTAAATATTCTACTTAATTATTCTTTGAATAAATACATAGGTAGGTACCTACCTAGGTATTCGTCAGGTCTAATAACTAGGTATCGTTTGTAAGCACTTACTTGGCACAGTGTATTTCCAACTGAAATATAAGTACATTGGACTATCAGCTGATTGATGGCCATGTCCACAAAGTGAGTTTAAACTCCTTTTAAGAACTCTTGGATTGAGCAATCTTATTGGAGCATTGTAGGATTTTTCCAAATATCTCAATAATCCTAACGAACATCAAATGTTTACCTACCATGCTGACACCGGTCACTATGTGCATTTATATTGCATAGCTAATCATTTTCCTCACGAGGCTGAGTGGGCCCCGCAACAGCCAGTCACCGAATCAATCATTTGCATGATGCAAATTTTTTGACCCCGCCAGGAATCGAACCCGGGTCTCCCGCGTGCAAGGCGAGCGCAGTGACCACTACGTCATGCCGGTCACTATGTGCATTTACATTGCATAGCTACTCATTTTCCTCACGAGGCTGAGTGGGCCCCGCAACAGCCAGTCACCGAATCAATTATTTGCATGATGCAAATTTTTTGACCCCGCCAGGAATCGAACCCGGGTCTCCCGCGTGCAAGACGAGCGCAGTGACCACTACGTCACTTTAAGGCCGGAGGCAATGCTAGCAGTTTTCAGTTCAAGTTAAATTGATTTCTGATTGGCTGAATTTCAAGCCACGACTAAACTTGGATTACATTGCTGTATGAAAATTTCAAGTATATCACCCAAATTATTTATAGAAAAAAGAAAAAAATAAATACCTAGGTAAAAATAAAGAAGAGAAAAAAATATACCCTCAAATATACATATTTGAATTGGAAACTTCGTTGTGTCCTTTATGTTGAAAAAGAGGAGAAGAAAACCCTACATAAGGTCCATCCAAAAAATCTAAAAAAAAAAAAACATCAAGACTAAAAATCTAATGAAAAAATAGAATTTTTTATTGCTGACTATTAATATCTAGTCATTAATTCCCATGAGCTATTATAAGCTACGCCACTTTCTTTCTCTTTCAAAGGTTTTCGACTTCTTGACCACAAGGTGCTGTAATGCTGTTACAGAGGACACTGGACACAGATTAATATTAATACTACCTTCTCATTGTTTTAGACTACAGCAGAGCTAACACAGTCGTTGATGCCGCAAGAACCATCTCCTCTATACAGACGATAGTATCCCTGCAGAAGATAAGAAAATGTTATTAGAATACCCAGTATACACTGGGCCCAGCAATGGAGCAGTTGCAGTTGGGTAAAAGTAAAGAAAACGTTCGTTCTGAGAACGAACCTTATTTTGACCGAGATAATGTTCTCCCCGAGCGGGAATCGTACCTGCGGTCTAGCACAAACAAGGCAGGCGCACTGCCCTTCAAAATAACTTGACATCTTTCTGTTAAATATTGTTTCGACAGCAAAAGGCAAAAGAGAAGGCACTTTTCCAGTCATATGCTGGCAGTATAATCAAGGTACATTTTATGCCCAAAAACCTTGAAACTCTATTTCGTGTTAATATAGGCCGGGCGCCGGGCGGCGCTTCGAACTCTCGAAGTTCGCGCGCCTTCCGACACACTTGATCCCATCTTTTCTCGTACTGACTACCTAAGAACCTAGTTCTAAACTGAGATCAACTTACTGTGTACTCCGTAGCCAACAATCAACACTCCATGGTCCAAATTATCCATTCCTCCTTTACACAGAAACTTGAGCGGATGAGATACACCTCCGAAGTAGAACTGAAAATGAGGAAGGGAAAGTAACAAAACACCATCAATGGCAATGGGGGATGAGCAAGGAAATAAGCACAATAATTTCAATGGAAATGGATGAGCAAGGAAATAAGCACAACAATTTCAATGGAAATGGGGGATGAGCAAAGAAATAAGCACAACAATTTCAATGGAAATGGGGGATGAGCAAGGAAATAAGCACAATAATTTCAATGGAAATGGGGGATGAGCAAGGAAATAAGCACAACGATTTCAATGGAAATGGGGGATGAGCAAGGAAATAAGCACAATAATGTCAATGGAAATGGGGGATGAGCAAGGAAATAAGCACAACAATTTCAATGGAAATGGGGGATGAGCAAGGAAATAAGCATAATACCATCAATGGGAATGACAGAAGGATTGTTTGTTGATTTTTTTTTTTCCAAAATTAGAAAATTAATTTGAAGAAAAAGAAATAAATCTAAAGCCAGTGGTGATAGCACAATGAATGCATCAGTTTCCCATGGATCACTGAAGTTAAGCAATGTTGTGTGTGGTCAGTATCAGGGCAATCACATGCTACTGGCTTTTCCCAGCCCCACTCAGGCTGGGTGAGATTGATGTGAGTAGGCACTAGGTCACGGGTTCGATTCCCACCGGGGGCAGATTTTATCCTGAATGGATAATGTTCATTCTTTGAAGAAAAAGAAATAAATCTAAAGCCAGTGGTGATAGCACAATGAATGCATCAGTTTCCCATGGATCACTAAAGTTAAGCAATGTTGTGTGTGGTCAGTATCAGGACAATCACATGCTACTGGCTTTTCCCATCCCCACTCAGGCTGGGTGAGATTGATGTGAGTAGGCACTAGGTCACGGGTTCGATTCCCGCCGGGGGCAGATTTTATCCTGAATGGATAATGTTCATTATTTGAACAGCTGGCTTTCTCCTATCCTATCTTCTCTCTTCTATTTCGGGATGATAATACCTTAGCAGTTACAGTTCCCTCTATCAAACCTCCTGAAAAAAAGATCCATTACCAACCTGCATTGCATTGGCATTAATAGCCACGGCCATAGGTCCATTCTTCACCAGGTACTTGGCCATTTCTGTTTCATCACTCGACACATTCACGTAGCTTTGTATTTTCACTCGGATTTCTTCCTTGTTCAGATGACAAGCCCGGTTGGAGCCTTTGTACGGATAGTCCTTTTCCCCCTCCAGACCACCTCCAAGCTTGGAGATGATTGTCTCAAAAGCGTTGGACATGAGACCACCACCACATCCAGCATCTACCTTGTCACAATCCACCAGTTCTGAAATTGGCAAACAAGTCTAATGTAACAGTGATTTCATTACCTATGAAATATGAAATTAAAACAGTGACAAAACATTTTTATTTTTTTAACTTAGAGCCAAATGTGTGCCCTCTCCCCGGATTTGAATCTTCTTCAGATTGGCTCGGAAGATACGCAGTCTTTTATGATATTCTTCCTTGGTTGCATAGGATTTGTTGTGCTTCTCGAGGAAATGATTGAACATGGCAACATGCTCCAACTTATCATGATGGTGAGGTTTCTGAAAACATGTAGATGCTCAGTGTTGAGTATTTTTATTTTGTGCAGATGCTCAACATAAATTATTAAAAAGGTATTTATTTTAAATACTCTATAGGTATGTTCAAACTCACAATGAAAAGAAGAAAAAAAAACAAATTTTTCCTCTTGAAAGTAGCCCTTGCTTATAAACTTGACAGTTCTAATGGTTGCCTAAGTATATTGTTCCAGAAGAAAAACCTTGGAAAAGATTACATAACCATTATAATAGCTATTGTGTATTGAAAATATCAAAATTGTGAAATTTTGCTTTTATAAATACAGTCCAGGAATCATCTGTAGCCTGGATTATGGAGATAATCCAGGCTCATCAGTGAGAAAATTGAGAAAAGAAGAAAAAAAAACAAATTTTTCCTCTTGAAAGTAGCCCTTGCTTATAAACTTGACAGTTCTAATGGTTGCCTAAGTATATTGATACAGAAGAAAAACCTTGGAAAACATTACATAACCATTATAATAGCTATTGTGTATTGAAAATATCAAAATTCTGAAATTTTGCTTTTATAAATACAGTCCAGGAATCATCTGTAGCCTGGATTATCTCCATAATCCAGTGAGAAAATTAGGACTCACCTGTCGAACAAAGACCACATCTTTGTCAACCTCAGAAGATGCAGAAATGCAGACAAATGTGAAAGCCACTAAGGCAATGCTAGCAGGGAGCAACTGCATTGTATTGTGATGATATTAAAGGTACTAACTCAACTGATTAGTTACTAGGTTACTACTACTACTACTACTACACTACTACTGGACAATTTCTGATAAGAAAATAAGTGAAAGCCACTAAGGCAATGCTAGCAGGGAGCAACTGCATTGTATTGTGATGATATTAAAGGTACTAACTCAACTGATTAGTTACTACTACTACTGGACAATTTTTGATAAGAAAATAGGTGGGTAGTGTTTTACAAAATTTTCATTGTTCGAAAACACAAAAAATGGACCTTTGGAGTTAATTGTTTCCAGTAATAAATGAAAGCTATCTGAACAATTGATGTAATTCATCAATAAAAAGAAATTAAAGAAAAGAAAGTAATAAAATTGTTTTTTACAATAAAATAAAGTTCAAAAGTTCAACTTTTTTTCCTAGAACGCAAAAGTCATTTTCAAATAAAGATGAAATTTCAAATTTTACCGCGGTGGCCTCCATTCTATTTTGACGAATTTTTCCTAAAAAAAAAAAACTCGTTCTATGACGTCACAATTTTACATGTCCAGTGATTTCAACCTCCTTGAAGGTTGAAGGCGCGTTTATGAATAGGTATTTGTATGAAATACTTTCCCAAATGTGAAACCATGAATCTGTCCAGTTTTTTACTAGTTCTGTGGAGTGTCTATTCCTGCGTACCTCTAATTTTCTGTTTGGCCTTAAATAAAGCAAGTGACAACGAGGATGAGAGTTTAAATATTTTCTATATGGACATCAACGATGCCCTACCTCAAGAAGACGAGATCCAGGAGAATGCTTTGGTAAGTAATTGTATTTTAATGTATTGTAGGTAGGTATCTATAACAGAGGGCTAAGAATTTTCACACGAACTTTTTGGTTATCAACTCATCAATCATGGACGAAAAAAGGGGGTTTACCGTCTCTGTAACTGTTCAGAAGGTCTTCAGGGAGGAGTAGCAGCTGGCTTATTCTAAATATTCTACTTAATTATTCTTTGAATAAATACCTAAGTATTCGTCCTACCTAAGTATTCGTCCTACCTAAGTATTCGTCAGGTCTACTAACTAGGTATCGTTTGTAAGCACTTGATTCAAAGCCCACTATGATAACCATTCCACTACTGAGGACAGAATTTTTATACCCTTTGAGCTAATAATAAAAACTAAAAGGATATAAACCTAACTATTGCTTACTCGTAAGATCAGCAAACACCGTAGGTCCATAGACTGCTGAACCTTGCTCTGTTTCCTGAAGGATTTGAATCATTCATAAAATTTGATCGACAATGGAAGAATCAGTGGGAAGTGAAGACGAGGGGAATCATGATGAGCTAAGAATGGTAAGATAGCACAATACCTTAATTAAGTCTACTGAGGTAAGATAAGAATGCTAGGTACCTACCTATACCTACCAAGATAAGATAAGAACAAGAATGTACCTATCAAGGTGTACCTACTTTAAATAATAAGAATACTAGATATCCACCAAGATAAGAACAGGGTACTTGTGCAGAAGTCACGTCCGTGAAAGTTTGCTATCAAAGGAACTGGCACAAACGAGCAGTGACCAGTGTTATTATAGGGTTAGGTTAGACGCAAAAAGGAGTTTTCCTAATTAGAGCAGTGATTAGTGTTATTATAGGGTTAGGTTATATGTTATACAAAAAGGAGCTTTCTTTTCCACGGACATGGCTTCTGCATAATTACCCAAGGAATATCTATCCAAAAGAAAAAAAATACTATGACAGATTACCATAGTAATTATTACACTGCCTATTCTGGTACCTAATGGTTCAATATTACTGGCAACAAAATATCTCCCTCGTAGATTCATGTAAGCTTAACCCTTCCCTTGGGGCAGTGTTATTATAGGGTTAGGTTAAACGCAAAAAGGAGTTTTCACAATTAGAGCAGTGATTAGTGTTATTATAGGGTTAGGTTAAATACATAAAGGAGCTTTCTTTTCCACGGACGTGGCTTCTGCATAATTGCCCAAGGAATGTCTATCCAAAAGAAATATGAACAGATTACCATAGTAATTATTACACAGAAGTGCCAATTCTGGTACCTAATGGTTCAATATTACTGGCAACAAAATATCTCCCTCATAGATTCGTGTAAGCTTAACCCATCCCGTGGGGCAAATTGCCCCAACACCTAAGCCTTAGAGTGGGCTATTTGTGTATGGAGTTGAGCAGGTTCAGATATCTCCGTTCTACAAGGTGATTTAAGGGAGTATTCTCCATTTGATCAGGTGATAGGGCACGCAGATGTAAACAAATGTTTGTTTACTCTACGCACTTGACGCCATCTTGTTTTCTGACATCATCACTGAAGGGGTCTATTTTCAAGTTTCCTTGCTTCTACTTTTCTTGTGTTTTCTGATTCAATTTTCAAGTTGAATTGTCCAAATTCCTGTGTACTAACTAGTGTGGACCATTACAGTCATTACACCAGGAAGTACTCATTCATAAAATTTGATCGACAATGGAAGAATCAGTGGGAAGTGAAGACGAGGGGAATCATGATGAGCTAAGAATGGTAAGATAGCACTATACCTCAATTAAGTCTACTGAGGTAAGATAAGAATGCTAGGTACCTACCTATACCTACCAAAATAAGATAAGAACAAGAATGTACCTATCAAGGTGTACTTGAAATAAGAATACCAGATATCCACCAAGGGTACTTGTGCAGAAGTCACGTCTGTGGAAGTTTGCTATCAAAGGAACTGGCAGAAACAAGCAGTGACCAGTGTTATTATAGGGTTAGGTTAAACGTAAAAAGGAGTTTTCACAATTAGAGCAGTGATTAGTGTTATTATAGGGTTAGGTTAAATACATAAAGGAGCTTTCTTTGCCACGGACGTGGCTTCTGCATAATTACCCAAGGAATATCTATCCAAAAGAAATATGAACAGATTACCATAGTAATTATTACACAGAAGTGCCAATTCTGGTACCTAATGGTTCAATATTACTGGCAACAAAATATCTCCCTCGTAGATTCGTGTAAGCTTAACCCATCCCCTTGGGGCGAATTGCCCCAACACCTAAGCCTCAGAGTGGGCTATTTGTGTATGGAGTTGAGCAGGTTCAGATATCTCCCTTCTACAAGGTAATTTAAGGGAGTATTCTCCATTCAATCAGGTGATAATGGGGCGAATTGCCCCAACACCTAAGCCTCAGAGTGGGCTATTTGTGTATGGAGTTGAGCAGGTTCAGATATCTCCCTTCTACAAGGTGATTTAAGGGAGTATTCTCCATTTGATCAGGTGATAGAAGCTAGTATTCATCCTTTTATGAGGTGATAAAGTTACTGGATTACCTATTTCATTGGAGGGGAATCATGATGAGGTAAGAATGGTAAGATAGCACTATACCTTAATGAAGTCTACTGAGGTAAGATAAGAATGCTAGGTACCTACTTACCTTTTTCCTGACTAAATCATAGGCATAGGCAAAGACAAAAAAATCATGGGCTTGTTGTTATTCAATTTTTCAGAATGCTTGCGTATGTTCATACATTTGCTGCGGGACGGAGCCCTGATCCGGGTCAATGAGAGAATCACCAACCATTGTCGATCCCATGTGAGTAAACCTAGAGCAATACTTCTGATATAATAATAATAATAACAGACTCTTGAGTGGAAGGTAACCACTAGGCGAGGTTAACGCCGGAGGCGTTTTCTACCACCTAACCCTTAGAGCTCCATTATTATGTGGTCAAAATCTCAAATAAATGAGGATAAAATTCCATGCCTCGGCTGGGATCGAACCCACACCCTCCTGTTTACCAGGCGAGCGTCTTGACCACTACGCTACCATTTCTTCGACTTCTCCCGTGTACAGACGGGGTCGACATTTTTCGTCAGCCTCTCAATCAGCCCTAGGGTGATTGCTCTGGGCTGACATTTGGTTTTGGTTACAAAATATGAGTGCCCTTCACACTCAACATTTGCTATTTCTCTAGAAAGGGAAATTTCAGGCTAGTATAGTTACGTATTTTCATTTTATTGATTTAGTTGACAAGGGACGGGAGTGGTATCATGTACTATCTGTGGTTGGAAACTCAGGACACTCAATGTCCTGAAGATACGTCACCTGAAAGCTGGAAGTCTGACCCGCCAAACTGTATGAATGTCCCTGGACCACGCAGAACTTGCAAAGTGAACCTACTCCGATCCTGGCTACCCAACAGATCGCCTGTGAACGCTCATGTAAGTCAACTTTGGTCACACGTCACACTCCTAATGAGCATGAGCTTAAGTATGTACTTAGGTAAATTTAATGTGTTTATCATACCTACACCAAAAGCCCAATCTGAGGCTTAGGTCTAGGGGCTCGACAGCCCTAAAGAATGGATTAAGCTTCTACGAATCTAGGTAAATAAGTAAGTACCTACATATACCTACTAGTGTGCAAATGCAAATTAAAGCTATAAAAGCTATTATAATACAAGTAGGTCAAAAAGTTACTTTTGGACACTGTGTCGTCATGAATAATTCATAAAGGCAGGAGGTTGATAAAGCTCCAAAGTTTCCCAGAGTTCTCAAGCAGTTTGAGTCCTGGCTTAGTTCTCACGGGCTACTGTCAAGTCGAAGGTTTATTGTGACAGATGGCCCATGGGATATGGGACGATTTCTATTCCTACAATGCAAGGTGAGCTCAAAATTAAAAACATTGAATCTGGACATCTTGTCAAACTGGTGTGATGAATAATACTAAAGAGATTGTTCAATATTTCGTGATAGGATTTTCAGTAGTTTTCTTTCTCTGCCATGAGCATTTTTTGCCCATCTATTCCTACAATGCAAGGTGAGCTCAAAATTAAAAACATTGAATCTGGACATCTTGTCAAACTGGTGTGATGAATAATACTAAAGAGGTTGTTCAATATTTCGTGATAGGATTTTCAGTAGTTTTCTTTCTCTGCCACAAGCATTTTTTGCCCAAGCAATGTGAGAAGGAGCTGGTGTTAGCATGAATGTTCACACTGTGAGTCAGCTTCGAGATATCTTCACTATGGAGTAGCGTAGCACTCAAGGTTTGAAATGCATCCATAAGAATGAGAAGTAAGAAGTAATTATTATTTATTAAAGACTTTTCCATGGATTTTTGGCTTTTCTTTTTTCGGCTTTTTTTCACATGGTTCCTCCCAAAACCCCAAATTTTTGCAATGTGAGAAGGAGCTGGTGTTAGCATGAATGTTCACACTGTGAGTCAGCTTCGAGATATCTTCACTATGGAGTAGCGTAGCACTCGAGGTTTGAAATGCATCCATAAGAATGAGAAGTAATTATTATTTATTAAGGACTTTTCCATGGATTTTTGGCTTTTCTTTTTTCAGCTTTTGGTTCCACCCAAAACCCCAAATTTTCAACTTTTGTTCATATAGCTCATCTGAAACTTGTTGTGTGTCAACTTACCTGCCGAGTACTTCACACTGATCGTCTGTCCGTTAGGATCCACATAGGAGTAGGCCCCAATGCGGGTTCCGTCAGGGTTAATGCTTTCTCCCTGCTTGAGACCATTGTCAGCGGCGAACGCATAGTTGAACGTTCCGTCCGTCCCCAGGGCTTGTTTGTGCATGAGGATCTGCGGGAATTTGGTCCGGTAGCCGTCACTGCCTCCGGAATGTCATGGAATCTGAAAATCGGCCAAAAAGTCAGGGAAAAGTCATGCAAAATCGTGAAAATTAAAAAAAAAAACCTTGTAAAGTCATGGAATTTTCCACCCGATCAAAAATTAAAAATGTTCAAATTAAGTATTAAGTTTTCCAAAAAACAGCCTGCGCGCATTCTCCCTTATATTCCTTAACTTTCTGCATATTGCATATTTCATGTAAATGAAGGGGTAATCTTACTGATTTGCCTCCGGAATAGTCGTCGTTGTAAATGCCGCGACTTTGACGCAGGGCAGACACTGTGGTGACGGTCAGACATGTCAGGGATATCTGAGGAGAGAAACGGAAAAATGCCATTAGAAAGGATTTTTTCCCCCCTTTACCAACAGGAAATAGAGGAAAGGGACGACCCAGAACCCATTGGCTTCAAAACCTTACCCCATGGTACAATGTATCCATCGAAACGTTGGTTGAGAAAGTTTGGGACTAAAACCAACATCGCCACCATGATTACCAACGTTCGTTAGCGAATACGGTACACCTCCGGAATAGTCGTCGTTGTAAATGCCGCGACTTTGACGCAGGGCAGACACTGTGGTGACGGTCAGACATGTCAGGGATATCTGAGAAGAGTAACGGAAGAATGCCATTAGCAAGGATTTTTCCCCCCTTTACCAACAGGAAATAGAGGAAAGGGACGACCCAGAACCCATTGGCTTCAAAACCTTACCCAATGGTACAATGTATCCATCGAAACGTTGTTTGAGAAAGTTTGGGACTAAAACAACATCGCCACCATGATTACCAACGTTCGTTAGCGAATACGGTATAAGAAGAATTACCAAATTTTCAATTTTCTTCCTATTCCTTTCTTGAACAACTCGTTGGTGCCATGGATGAATCCCCCCGGAAAGAGAAGAATCCATCTATTGGACCAATATGTTGTTCGCGAAACTAAGTCGGAGAATTGCAGCTCACCGTTGCCATAAACTCTCACGCATATTGGAAATTTTACAAAACCAAACCGACACGTGTATTAAAGCAGTGATCTCAAGTAAAAACAAAACTAAACCCAAACCAAGTGCCATAGAATCAGAGGATAGTAAAGCTAATGAATCTGGTGTATTATAGCAACCAAGGTATACTGTGTATTTGAGTGTGATATTTAGTACGCTTCTTGTGGCGTTACTTGTAATGGTATTACCAGAAGTTGTATTTCCTGACCATAGGGCAATATATTGTAAGGACACAACTTTGTGAGAACATAAGGCCCCCGGACTCATAGGTACTGGGTTCTAGGTTCTAAAATCTCTCCCTCCCCTCATTTGAGGATTTATTCCAGATTGAAAATTTGATTTGTTTTCTAGTTTCTTTTTTTCTCAGTTTAAAGCTGTCAATCTTATGATGGTGAATAGCTTTCATAGCATTGGCTTTACGCGAACTAAAGTGATACAGGTAGGATACAGCTAGGTTAAAAAAAAAACTCATGTACTTACAGTACCTACACTCACACCTTTGTATTATTTAGGATAAGTAAGTGAATCTGATTATTTTTAAGTTTTGTTAAAAAGTTTAAAATCAATAAAAAAATCTATATTTGATAGGAAATGAAATTATTGAAATCATTTTTTGATACATAAATAACTATCTCTTGTGTTTTTCTTTAAGTAGGTACATAGGCACTCTCACACACTCTTTCTGTCTCTTCTGCCAGAAACTTGCTTTAGGTATAACAGAAGAAATAAACAAAGTCATAAAAAGAAAAGCCCTTGTTACTAAAAAGTAGTAAAGTTGATACATAAATAACTATCTCTTGTGTTTTTCTTTAAGTAGGTACATAGGCACTCTCACACACTCTTTCTGTCTCTTCTGCCAGAAACATGCTTTAGGTATAACAGAAGAAATAAACAAAGTCATAAAAAGAAAAGCCCTTGTTACTAAAAAGTAGTAAAGTTCTCTCTCTTTATTTCAATACAAATTTCATGACTTACAAAGTTTGTAATACAGAAATGTATAAAAGGCAGTGAGATTATTTTCATCATATTGTAATCATTTCGAAATGGGGGAAAAAATTGTTCTGATTGAGAATCGAACCCTCAATGGCTCACATGAACTAATTTTTACTTAGATTATAAAAGTATGGTAACTAGTTATTTTTTACTACATGATAAGTACATGAAATACGTTGATTTCAGTTCAGGTATATTCACAATTAAGAGAGGTTCTAAAATATTTTGAAGGTTCACAACAGCCCTTTTCTTTTAAGGTACATGGTAACGCATTTTGATAATGGTGACATTTCCCGACAACCATAACGATAACGAGTTTTAGTTTCTACTTATGAAAATTTAAACATTATAGCAACCAAGGTATACTGTGTATTTGAGTGTGATATTTAGTACGCTTCTTGTGGCGTTACTTGTAATGGTATTACCAGAAGTTATATTTCCTGACCATAGGGCAATATATTGTAAGGACACAACTTTGTGAGAACATAACGCCCTCGGACTCATACTGGGTGCGTTACTTGTAATGGTATTACCAGAAGTTGTATTTCCTGACCATAGGGCAATATATTGTAAGGACACAACTTTGTGAGAACATAAGGCACTCGGACTCACGAAAGAATGTGAAGAAGCAGGTGATACTGATGAAAATGTATATGAAAGCCCCGATGAAAATCTCCATGAAAGTGCAGATGAAAATGAGATGTTTAATCCAGCCAGAAAAGCTATTTATTATAATACTCCTACATCATCTAAAGAAAATATTCTCAATGTGAAACCAGATTGTCTACAGAAACAGGATAATCTATCAGAATCTCATTATTGGGACAATTTAATAAAAATGGCTGACGAAGAAATTCAAAAATCCGATCACCTAGTAGAATTGCTGAGGAAGATATCTTCCGGAAAAGTTAATGTTGACACTGAAGAGGTCTTATCAACATTGACAACTAGGGAGGTGACTGAGACAGATTTGTCCACTGCTCATAAAAGCGTTGGAGATTCTCAATCGATTGTTCAGAATGGGATTGAAGAACATAATTTTATCAATCTCAGTTCGCGCTTTAAATACACTTTATTGGAACCTATTAATATTAATCAACTTTTGGAAAAGTCTACATCAATTGATTTTGATCTTTGTGAACATTTTAGGCAATTCGGAGACGAAGATTTGGATATTGAACTCGGAGAAGAAGAGGATGGTTGTTCTGATTCATCAATGCCTGATTCAATATCGGAATCTATTCTGAATCTTAATCATACAGAACGGAGTCAATTTGGAGACGGAGATTTGGATATTGAACTGAGAGAAGAAGAGGATGCTGAGGATGTTTGTTCTGATTCATCAATGCCTGGTTCAATATCAGAAACTATTCTGAATCTTAATCAGACAGATAGCGTTAATTTGAAAGTGAGGAGTCAAAATAGCATATGGGACAACGCTTTCAACGAGGTTTCAGCTAACTCTTCTGTTATTCTGACAAGTGGTACACAGTTGAGATGTGAATGCAGTTCAGATGATCACATACATGATGATGATTTGAACGACACAGGGTACGTGAGCATCATAAGTGAAGAGGCCATTACTGAAGACAACATAGAAAGTGACGAACATTTACAAGAAAAGGTTCATGAAATTGCTGAGAAAAATGCAGATGGGGACCAAAAACAACATGAAATTTCGAGTTCTTGTGGACATTTGCCTGGGATGCACTTCTACAGTCATCTATTCACTGATATAAGAAGAAATATAAGAGAAAAGTAGAGTTGTGAGATTATAACACAAATCTATCAAGTACCTACAGGTACACCTATAGCATGACTTACCTACTCTATGTAATGTTTTCTTAACCAAATAGAATATTAGTATTTTTAATAAAGATGAAGGAAAGTTTCTACACCAATATTTTAATGAAATATTGATATCATATATCAGTCTGTAGGTGTGGGTGGGGGGGAGGGGAACCTCGAACACTTTTGAAAGTTAAGAAGGGAACCGCAACGAAAAAAGTCTGGCCACCCCTGTTGTAACACAAATCAATCAAGTACCTATAGGTACACCTATAGCATGACTTACCTACCCAAATAGAATATTTTAGTATTTTTAATAAAGATGAAGGAAAGTTTCTACACCAATTTTTTAATGAAATATTGATATCATATGTCAGTCCATCAAGATTTCCAGACCTTTTTGTTATTCTCTCATCCGGAAAAGAAATTCCTATTCCGAAGTGGAAAATACCCGTTTGGAAATTGATCCTCGGCCGAGATTCGAACCCGGCACCTGCGGGTTGAGAGTCACGGGTGTTGTCTACTCGTGCACAGGGGCTGGGGCAAGACCTACGATGAAGGGTACCCGTGTATTATATTTTTATATTCTCAATCATTCAAGTCTAGATATGGCAGTGAGGCAGTTCTGTCGCCTCATTTACAATTTCAACAAACACGCAACGAGTGATTAAACATTAAAGAACACGGTTTTCAATACATTTCTAACGAGGAACTTGAGAAGATAAGGATTCTTCGTTGTTCAACTGGTATGGCGCGTTCCCTTGAATCCCGAACAAACCTCGTCTCAGTAGTGTCCGCGATTATTTGGAGCCAAACTCAAAGTTGTATCCGCTGCCAAAGTTGTGCGGTCCCTTGTCGTCGTAGTCGGAATATTTGCTGGACAAGGCGTTGTATCTCTCATCATCGCCATCATCATCTTCATGTACGCTATACGCTGATCCCGCGGCCTTGTGGTAGAGAGGACTCAGAGGCTTGCGGTACGCAGAGGAAGGTGGGGAATAGTCAAAGTCTTCGTCAGAGCTGGCGGAGCTGTATCTGCCTGGAGAAGCGTAGGAAGCCCCGGTGTGGGGGTTGTAGGGAACGGCGGGGGTTTGTTCAACGTGCACGGGGGCGCGGGGGATGTGATCGCCTTGCAGGATCTTGAACCCTTCCTTGCCTGCAATGTGAGATAGAAAGTGACGAACATTTACAAGAAAAGGTTCATGAAATTGCTGAGAAAAATGCAGATGGGGACCAAAAACAACATGAAATTTCGAGCAAAGATAAATCTAACCTGGACTGTTCAGACGACGAGGATTCTGAATTAGATGATGAAAAATTATTTTTAATTAGAACTGGTAATAAAGATGTTGAAGATGAAGATTACCAAAATAACGATTTCATCAAAGAAACGCTAGAACAATTACCAGATGAACCTAAATTACATTTCAAGCCGTCAGTCCTGCAAATGCAAGCAAACACAGTAGACACTCCCTTTGGAATGGACAGTGATGAGTCCAAGATAGAATTAGATAACATTACAGGTATAGTAGATAGGTACTAACTTGGTGTTTTGAAATACTTCTCCTTTATACCTTTGTCAAAAAGTGTAGACCAAGAAAGTTTACAAGAGTAGAAATTGATACATAAGAGTGAAATCAGATTTTTCCCTGTTCCAAATTTATTTATTAATGAAATCCTAGGTAGTATTTGAAAATCTAAAGTTGAAATTGATTTTGCAGGTTGTGAACAAAATTCTGATGTTATTGATCAGAGCGCAATGCCTTCAAACGACGATGAATGCGAAGAAAACAATAAAACTGAACCAGATAGTACAAACCACTCCATATGTTCTGAAGAAATTGAAAGTATTGAGCTTGATGTAAAGAATCCTTTAGATGCACAACGTATGGATTGTAAGGATGAACAATATTTCAACAATACCAATGTCACAAAATATCCTGAGTCTACTATTGATTTGACCGATTCAAATTTGGTGTCGGGAACCAGTCTAGTCATTGAGCTTGATGTAAAGAATCCTTTAGATGCACAACGTACGGATTGTAAGGATGAACAATATTTCAACAATACCAATGTCACAAAATACCCTGAGTCTACTATTGATTTGACCGATTCAAATTTGGTGTCGGGAACCAGTTTAGTGCAAAGTGAAGAATGTTCTCTAACAAATGATAATACACCTTGCAATGACACTGACATCAATGTAGAGAATATCACTTGTCAGTCGAGTGACAATTCCAATTGTGATTTCAGTAATTCAGAAGATTCCCACCCGAATTTTGCTGCCTCCAGTAAACATGTAAGTTTTGCCCTGGATAATATTGACGAAATCAATCCTACTGACAATAGTTTGAAATACCAAAAATGTGACTTTGCAAAGGATGCTTTTGGGAGTTATGTCAATGATGACTTATCCACCCAGAGGGAAAATATCGTGGACACGTATACTCAACAAAATGATGAGATTGAAGAAGATTTCAGAGAAATTAGCAGTGGTGACTGTTACTCTCTTGATTTAATCAACTCAACTGATGATAGCATCACTGATGTGGATATTGATTGTAAAGAACATATCAGCCTGACAAATACTGCTGAATGTATCAATGATGATTTCGTACACATGCTAATCAACCAGTGTAGTCAAATACATATAACTCGCAATCCTTTCAAGGTAAATGAAAAAACTCCAGAGCTCGACGTTGAATTAGCCGAAGACAATATTCCCGAGGAACACCATGAAACTCATGACGAAAGACCAACTAGTTCAGGTAAAAGTATGGAAATACGGAGAACTGATTTCGACGACATTGGTGATTTAGAAGCGTATGAAACTGACATCTTAACCCCGCTACGTAGTGAGGAGAATTATAACGCGTGTGGTGACTATGAAAACGACTGTACGTATGCCAGTCTCTTACAGGAACTTGTCATACTAGAAGAAAACATTCCTGGTAATAATGATGAAGAATCTAAACCTCAACCACCGCGTGCTATGTTTCTCTTTGGAGATAGAGACGACTCTGCCAGGACTTACATGTTTGGTTTTATCAGCTTATCTTTGGTCGTGTTGGCAATTTCTGTCGGCGCTATGTTCTTCTCATACTAGAAGAAAACATTCCTGGTAATAATGATGAAGAATCTAAACCTCAACCACCGCGTGCTATGTTTCTCTTTGGAGATAGAGATGACTCTGCCAGGACTTACATGTTTGGTTTTATCAGCTTATCTTTGGTCGTGTTGGCAATTTCTGTCGGCGCTTGGTATCAAGCTTCTGGTGTTATGCTGTGAACTTTCACATTCGAAGAACACTCGACAAAGTATTTGGTTTTGAAAAATTGCTGTCACTCTTAGCAAATATTTTATCAATAAAATGAAAAACACAAGTTACTGTGTTTTTAATGACATAGGTATGGGATTAACGGATGTAAATTCTTGTGCACCTACATAATGCCACTATTTGGAGGAGTATCTGTAATCTTTACAGTCTCATATTCAACTACACTTCTAAAGAGATTTTTCTAGTTTGAGTAAATAGATATCTATTATTAAATATAGGTAATCCTCATCCTCAGATCTAGATTAATACTCGCACCTCATCTACCTATGTTGTGCACCTACATAATGCCACTATTTGGAGGAGTATCTGTAATCTTTACAGTCTCATATTCATCTACACTTCTAAAGAGCTTTTTTTACGTTGAGTAAATAGATATCTATTAATAAATTGTCACACATTGAGCTTGATGTAAAGAATCCTTTAGATGCACAACGTACGGATTGTAAGGATGAACAATATTTCAACAATACCAATGTCACAAAATCCTGCAGAGGTGTTCAAATTGGGTGAGAGGGTGGTTTTGGTAGCGATAATTTTGGGGGAAAGACACCTTTAATCTAACTACTATAGGGGAAAAAGCCAGAAGTTCCCTTCACCCTACATCTGAATAGCTTGCTGAAGGTTCTTGGTGTTTAGTTCTGCGGAAGATTGAGTCCCATTGGCTTAGCAGGGGAGAGGAAGAACTAATTTAGGACTGGCAGAACTAGGTAATAGGGGAATTGATATTTTTGGTGAATCCAAATTAGCAACCAGTGAGGTGGTAAGTGGGAAGATAGGGGTAAAGCCCCACGGGCGTCCACAAGGAAGCTTACTAGGAAACTGGAAAACAAAGGGGGACGTCAAAACTGAGTTAGACTTCTGAACTTGAAGATATTTAATTTTGTAGTATTGATGTTAGAGAGGGAGTGACTGATTAGTTCAGTACTACTTTGGGGGGTAACTCTAGTTTATTAGTTAACTACTCTGATGAAGAAAGCCAGAACTTTCCTTTACCCTACTTTTAAAGCTTAATGGACAGGGGGAGAACTAGTAGGGAATTTGCAGAGGTGTTCAAATTGGGTGAGAGGGTGGTTTTGGTAGCGATAATTTTGGGGGAAAGACACCTTTAATCTAACTACTATAGGGGGAAAAAGCCAGAAGTTCCCTTCACCCTACATCTGAATAGCTTGCTGAAGGTTCTTGGTGTTTCGTTCTGCCGAAGATTGAGTCCCATTGGCTTAGCAGGGGAGAGGAAGAACTAATTTAGGACTGGCAGAACTAGGTACTGGGGAAATTGATATTTTTGGTGAATCCAAATTAGCAACCAGTGAGGTGGTAAGTGGGAAGATACGGGTAAACGATAGCATTTACCAAGGGCATTGCAAGTGTAAGCATTAACGCGTGAGGGTACATCAAGCTTTTGAGATTGCTGATAGCCGGGGTGACATTTGCAAAAGATTTTTGAAATTTCCGTGTACGTGCGATATGACACTGTATTTGATAGCAACATGGAAAATGGGATTTGGGAATTCTTTTTGTTGGCAAAATCCAATTGTTTAGACATTAAAGTCAAATGTTTCAAGGGGTTCTTACTAAAGAAAGTATCTTCGTATCTTCTTTTTATTGTTATTGTGATAGTTTTTACTTTCTATTATTTTATTTGATTTGGTTTAACGAGACAAATTAATGAGAAAGTTATCTAGCCATTAAGAAAGCATTGAGAAATCCCCCATCACCCTGAAGTAAAGGTAATAATAGTTATTGAGCGAAAAATATTACAATAAAGAGTGCTTGGGACAAACAATACACAAATCTCCATTGTTCTTAGCTAAGCCACTTGATTCCCACTGTTAAAGTTCGAATCGCACCTATAAACCTATATGCTTGATGATCTCACACCTATAATGGCATTAATGACCCAAAAACTAGACATAGAAAAAACTATCAAACTTGACAACTAAAGCACATTTGGCTAACCCTATCTAGAGAACACCCAACGTAAAATAATGTACTCACAAAAAACCCACATTCTTCCTTCCCAAAGATCTTCAAACCAAAGAGGTGCTAAAAATTAATAAAGCTATTCTACTTGTTCGTAGGCGACTTAATAAAATTATGACCCGAAATTATGTAGGGTAAGGTCCGAAGTTGGAAACATTATGGCTTGGTGATTTGTGCACCTACATAATGCCACTATTTGGAGGAGTATCTGTAATCTTTACAGTCTCATATTCATCTACACTTCTAAAGAGCTTTTTTTTACGTTGAGTAAATAGATATCTATTATTAAATTGTCACATTTGACATCTACGTACCAAATTTCAAGTCTCGAGCTTCCTTTGTTCCCGCGATATTGTTAAATTACACCAAAAAGCGGTAAAATACCGCCAACCGCAGCACCTGTCTAATATAGGTAATCCTCATCCTCAGATCTAGATTAATACTCGCACCTCATCTACCTATGTTGTGGTGATTTTTTCTTTTTTACTACTTTATTTAATTTGTAGGTAATTATTCCGGCAAGACTTTGAGAAATTGTAATGTTTTGCAATACGCGCGGTTCTCTGCTTTGAAATATCGAACATCTAATAACAAATGACATCTATTAATCAAGTATACCAGATAGATGGACATATTGGACATTCAATTGCTTGATATTGTATTATTGTCGTTTGTATGTTGTAATTCAGTCAATTTAGTACAGAATACACGATATGGGAGTTAAGTTATTTGTGATACAAAATCAATAACTGATCTATTGGGCGATCAGGTAACATCTGATCTAGGGTCCTGTATTCTGTAATATCGGTTCAGCAACTGTCATTAGTCATTGTAATATCGAGTGATCTACAAATCTACATGACTGTGATCTTTACAGGGATCACAGGGTCGAGAATCAATTAATTTACTATTGAACGAACGAAGAGAATTGTAATTTCAACTTGACATGTTTGCATTCAGCTTGTTCCTTGTTACTTTGTTGGCCCGATTTTGATAAACTTTGATACACACTTCCAGGGATCAAATTACCAATTCCAGCCTGAACTTCGGTAGGTAATTAAATTCGAGACATTTTTTTTACGTTCAAAAGTTGGTGCTATGGTGCTTGGTTTCAAAAATCAGAACAATTCATTGGATGACTGAACTTTGGCCTCTGTCAAAAATTAGGTATAGGTAAGAGAATTTCAAACCAATTATTTCAGGCAGGCACGTAAAGTAAATTATAAAATAAGGTGTATTGAATAAATAATATTAGTGGATGTGCTAAAACCGTACAATGATAAGTACCTTCCTATTGAGGAATAGAACCCCAAACTCTTTCAGATTGAGATGAATAAATAATATTAGTGGATGTGCTAAAACTTCACAATGAAAAGTATTGAGGAATAGGGCCCAAAACTTTTTCCGATTGAGACTGGCATACATCATTTCCAAACCAAGGTAGCCAAAGCTACGAAACTACGATTTTCGGTGTAATTTAACAATATCTCGGGAACGGTATAAGCTAGAAACTTGAAATTTGGTATGTGGTTCACTAATGTGACAAGGATGCAACACAAAACGTTTGTTTGAGATGGTTGCTGCGCTTGGCGGTATTTTGACCGCTTTTGGACAGATTTCGACCGTTTTTTGGCGGTTTTCAGCTATAGCGACAAAACGGTTAGAGATATTGTAAAAGTTAGGGTAAAAGAACACTCAAATAAGCATTATTCAATAGGATAAGGAAAGTCGTGTGATGTTCACACCAGATTTTTTTTTCTTTTTATGTTGTTGTCTAGGTCAGTAGCATGAAATCACTCTTGTTTTGCTATTGTGTTTTCAGACCATTGATTATTTCCCGTGAGGTCTGTAACTACCTTGCACCAACAATCGTTTGATAATTACCATTGCACCTATCACTTTTATGTAGTTCTATTTTGTTATACATGCTACCGTGGAATCAGCGTAACAATCACCTCTGATTAATTAAACTGGTTCATCCATAGTCAAGATCAGCAAAGTTCAATGTCCCGTAGATAGTAGGTACATCGTTCTTTATTCATGTTCGAGTATGTACTTCTGATTTTACATATTATCAACGTTAAAAAGTTGATGATGGTTAGCGCTATTTTCCAATTTCCAATTAACTGTTACAGTATACGCACATGTGTATGTGTTCTGTGTCGTAGCAAGCCTACCTTGTATCAGATGGGCGATAAGAAATGCAATTTTCTTTTCTCTACCTTTTCCCAATCTAACGTCGGCGTGATAAGAGACACAATCCCATTTTATCAAAACAATACAAGATTCGCCCAAAAGATTACGAAATAAGCTTAACAAAGTCATTACCTGAAAGTGTATCTAGGTTTTAGACGTGACTGATGATGAAATAGATAGGGAACCTACATACCTATTGTAATTATTATTACCTATTACCTACGAACGTAGTTACTTGTAGGTATACCTTTCTTCTTGGTCTACATATTTATAGCACAGGTAGGTATCTAAAACTTCCAAGTTGGTTCGTTATTTTAATGTAGAACATCATTTGTCAACGTCACCAATTTACTTTAGTTACGCACAAATAAAAGTAGGTATAGTTAGCTATCATTGTAGGTATTTTACCATTTATCTGTAACACTGTGTATGTTAGGTATATTATGGAGTTTTAATTTAAACCGAAACAATAATGAACCTTCAAGTCCAAGTTGTTCTAAGTATAAATCACGGAATGATGACCGGTTCCACAAAGTGAGTTTAATTCGCGTTTAAGTTCAACTCTTGGATGAAGCAGTCTGATGAGCTGAAAAATTTGAAATCAGTCAGTCAAATTGTTTAATCCGAGAATTCGTAGAAGTTTAACCCATCTTTTAGGGCTGTTTGCCCCTACAACCTTTTTGTGTATGTGGTTAAGCAAAAGTTAAACTTGAACGGAATTTAAGCTCAGTGTATTCGGCCATGAGAAGATAAAATTTTAAATTCATTTCAACAACCAAGTTCCTTAGGACCTAATGAAGAAAGAACAACCCCCGAAATGTGACATTTATTCCTGTAATCTTACAGTTCAGCACCTCCTTAAGTACTGCCGCAAATACCAAAATATTAGGGACCCTGATGACCTATATGCATGTTTGAATAGTGATACTACCTCTGTCCTTAACTTCATTAAAAAGACCAACCTAAAAGTGTAATTTCCCCCTCTTAGTGTTTTTAGGTATATTATGGAGTTTTAATTTAAACCGAAACAATAATGAACCTTCAAGTCCAAGTTGTTCTAAGTATAAATCACGGAATGATGGCCGGTTCCACAAAGTGAGCGTTTAAGTTCAACTCTTGGATGAAGCAGTCTGATGAGCTGAAAATTTTGAAATCAGTCAGTCAAATTGTTTAATCCGAAAATTCGTAGAAGCTTAACCCATCTTTTAGGGCTGTTTGCCCCTACAACCTTTTTGTGTATGGAGTTAAGCAAAAGTTAAACTTGAACGGAATTTAAGCTCAGTGTATCCGGCCATGAGAAGATAAAATTTTAAATTCATTTCAACAACCAAGTTCCTTAGGACCTAATGAAGAAAGAACAACCCCCGAAATGTGACATTTATTCCTGTAATCTTACAGTTCGGCACCTCCTTAAGTACTGCCGCAAATACCAAAATATTAGGGACCCTGATGACCTATATGCATGTTTGAATTGTGATACTACCTCTGTCCTTAACTTCATTAAAAAGACCAACCTAAAAGTGTAATTTCCCCCTCTAGTGTATATAACATTTTATAACTATGTTAGCACACTTAAATACCTTCCTAAAATAATAAAAAGTTCCTTAGGTAGTAGGTACCTTCTTATCTCCACGGAGCAGATGCTACGTAGATAGTTAAACCAAATAAGCTATAATTCTCTTGATGCTTCAGTCTAACCACACAAATCTCTTTTTACTTCCGGAGTGTCATTTGCATACTATCTATGTTATTTACCTACGTGTTGTCATGCCCACATTCACTCAGTGCAACCTTTGGACCTTTGAAAGTTCTTCCGCCCCGGGCGGGAATCGAACCCGCGGCCTAGCGCTTACAAGGCAGACGCACTACCAACTAAGCTAACTAGGCTGGCTGAAAAAAGTGAGTTTAATCCGCATTTAAGTTCAACTCTTGGATGAAGCAGCCTGATGAGCTGAAATCTTTTGAAATCAGTCAGTCAAATTGTTTAATCCGAGAATTCGTAGATGCTACATAGATAGATAGTTAAACCAAATAAGCTATAATTCTCTTGATGCTTCAGTCTAACCACACAAATCTCTTTTTACTTCCGGAGTGTCATTTGCATACTATCTATGTTATTTACGTGTTGTCATGCCCACATTCACTCAGTGCAACCTTTGGACCTTTGAATGTTCCCTATAATTCTCTTGATGCTTCAGTCTAACCACACAAATCTCTTTTTACTTCCGGAGTGTCATTTGCATACTGTCTATGTTATTTACGTGTTGTCTTGCCCACATTCACTCAGTGCAACCTTTGGACCTTTGAAAGTTCTGACTGCTTAGAAATTTACTTGTTATACGGGATACGGGTGTATCTATTATGTATCGTCTACAACCGATTTGGTGTTATCAGTTAGAATCTAGATGTAATCAGCCTTTTGGTGTAGAAATCCTGTTCTTGTAATGTAGCCGGTTTTTACTAAGCAGCCTTCTAAGTGTTTTTCAACACTTCGACATGACAACGTCTGAATCCTCTAAAAAATTCTTTCTCCTTTTTTTTAATTTATTCATTCCATCGAAACACCTTGATCTTCTTACCTACTTTTTATTTGGTTTTCCTGTCGATGGAAAAATTGGTCGCAAAATTTCTACCTACCTTTTTTTCGTGATTGCTATAGAATAGAATATACCCTTTTTATACTGCCGAAATGTGACTGAAAAGTCCCTTTACTCCCGCAGTCTTAGTAAGGTCTTATGTATTTGGTACCTACAGAATACAAAAAAAGTAATATGTAGTACCTACTTATGTACGTATAAAGCTCATCTTGTATTGCTAAACTAAACTAAACTTGTATTGTTTATTAGGTACCTAGATTAACTTTGTTACCTACACTCAGAATACACCTTGTTAAGTACCTAATACTTTAAGTAGATACATAAGTACTCTGTGCGTGACGTAACTTTGAACTTTTTTGTCTCTATGTGATCAGAATTGTGACATGTGCGGTGTCGGTTTGAGTACGCAGTATTTCATAGTTCACGCAGTAAAATAGTTAGGACGCACATGGTAGTGTGTGGTTATGGTTACACACGTCACACTAGGTAAAAATAGAGGCAAATTATGGAATTTTGAGAATTTCTAGGATTTGCTCTAACTCCAGATCTCCAGAACAAAATTTTGCAATTTGAATGAAATTTTCAATAGGTTAGACATGTTGGGGTTATTTAAATTTTAGAACCGACTGTCCCTTCGACAATCCGTAATGCCCTTTTTCTGAGTGAGTTCTGAACCGCGCTTTTAATACTAAAAAAAATCCATTATGAATATTATGAATGAATGAATAAATAATGATGACTCTTTGAAATACCTACATAACATACATATCTACCTACCTATGTCGATACCTGGTCGATTCAGCTTGCGCTGCCAAGACCCTTTGTTTATGGTCAAGATAATAATAATAATAATAATAATAAGTTATTTGTGATACAAAATCAATAACTGATCTGTAGGGCGGTCAGGTAACATCTGATCTAGGGTCCTGTATTCTGTAATATCGGTTCAGCAACTATCATTAGTCATTGTAATGTCGAGTGATCTACATGACTGTGATCTTTACAGGGATCACAGGGTCGAGAATCAATTAATTAACTATTGAACGAACGAAGAGAATTTGTAATTTCAACTCGACATGTTTGCTTTTAGTTTGTTTCATGGTACTTTGTTGGCCCGATTTTGATAAACTTTGGTACACACTTCCAAGGATCAAATGACCAGTCTGAACTTCGGTAATTAAATTCGAGACATTTTTTTTACGTCCGAAATTTGGTGCTTGGTTTAATGAATTGTTCTGATTTTTTTAGGTAGGTACGAGAATTTTTTAAAAAAAAATACAGGCAGGCACGTGCTAAAACTTTACAATGAAAAATATTGAGAAAAAAGGCCCAAAACTCTTTCTGATTGAGACTGGCGAATCTCATTTCCAAGCTATAAGGTACTTAAAGCTACGGAATATCGAACATCTAATAACAAATGACATCTATTAATCAAGTATACCAGATAGATGGACATATTGGACATTCAATTGCTTGATATTGTATTATTGTCGTTTGTATGTTGTAATTCAGTCAATTTAGTACAGAATACACGATATGGGAGTTAAGTTATTTGTGATACAAAATCAATAACTGATCTATTGGGCGATCAGGTAACATCTGATCTAGGGTCCTGTATTCTGTAATATCGGTTCAGCGACTGTCATTAGTCATTGTAATCATGTAATGTCGAGTGATCTCCATGACTGTGATCTTTACAGGGATCACAGGGTCGAGATTGTCGAGAATCAATTAATTTACTATTGAACGAACGAAGAGAATTGTAATTTCAACTCGACATGTTTGCTTTTGGTTTGTTTCATGTTACTTTGTTGGCCCGATTTTGATAAACTTTGGTACGCGCTTCCAAGGATCAAATGACCAGTCTGAACTTCGGTAATTAAATTCGAGACATTTTTTTTACGTCCGAAATTTGGTGCTTGGTTTAATGAATTGTTCTGATTTTTTTAGGTACCTAGGTACGAGAATTTTAAACAAATTTTTACAGGCAGGCACGTGCTAAAACTTTACAATGAAAAATATTGAGAAAAAGGGCCCAAAACTCTTTCTGATTAAGACTGGCGAATCTCATTTCCAAGCTATAAGGTACTTAAAGCTACGGACTCTAATTTATGTCCTGTATTCTACGCCTGAGTCCTGAGACTCAGATTTCATGAATTCATGACTAATGAACAATGCTTGTCATTAATATAATTGGTATAAATTTATATTTCTTTCAATTTATTCTTCGTTGCTGCAACTCCTGAATCATGGGACACGAAAAGAACTAAAATATAATTATTATGAACCAGATTGTCAGTCGGTATTTTTTTATTATTATTAGTACTATTATTATTATATTTATTATTATTATTTTAGTTGTGTACCTACCTGTGGGTTGCATTGCTAGTTACTGGTCGAGACCAACAAACTACTGTCAAAGTACTGACGGGTACAAACAACAAATTAAAATCCATAAACCATTCTGGATTGTGGTGTTCATAAAATATTTTGATTTAACAAAAGGTAGATACCTAATAAATAATGAAATGATCAATGTTAAAGACCGACTTCACCGTTGCGTTGTTTAGCAAAAATGTATACCGGCATTCTATAGAATACCTAGGTCCATATATATCTAAACGTACTAATAGTGATACAAAAATGATTATAAAATATGAAGACAACGTCTGTGACCTCCAGAGGTGGTTAATGTAGGTACACTTGACTTGGTCACTGGAGTTCAGGGTTCAATCTCCGAAAGAGTTAAATCTTTTTCTGCACCGAGCTCTCACAGCCACGTGAGGACAATTGAGTAGCAGCTGCCAGTACCAGTGGGAGAAGA
>NW_007377907.1:187117-194624 GCF_000475195.1 Diaphorina citri | reverse complement strand
ATTATTATGTGAAATGTATGTAAAACACACTGGAACCAGGGCCGTAGAGAGGCTGGGAGACTGGAAGGAAATGAATCAAAAATTAAATCGTAAATTATTTTGTGACTGTAAGGCAGAGATGAGCTTCTGCCAACTTTTGTGGTTATCACTCGATTGAAGTAGCTACTCAATTGTCCTCACGACTGCTGAGTGCACCACAAAATCCAGGCACAGAGCAGAAAAAACTTCGACCCTGCGAGGGAGTATTTTTTACTATGCCTAAAACTCATCGGTAAATTTAGCGCATTCACAAATTTTTGGCATATCCATCAAAAGATATTAAAACTCATCTGGTAAATTTGGCACATCCACTAACAAACCACTAACAAATAGGTTAGTTATCAATATCAATATGTACCAAAATTTGGCTCATCCACTGAATTAACTGTTGGGAAATGGGAATGTCTTTTAAAAACGAGCAGTGGGAAGCTGGGAATACATAGGTAATATAAATAGATATTTGCCACAATTATCATTTTTATAATGTAACTAACACAGTGACAGTACAACCGTCTTCTTTCTCTCCGCAGATTACAGCCTCAGCTTACCAGAAGAGAGAGTTACAATACTTACCGAGAGATTAGATCCCCGAATTCCCCTCGGCTTTATTTGGTTTTGAATTAAATCGCATGTTAGCTGTCATGTTTCACAAAACACACGTCCTAAAATTCTTCCACTATAGTTCCCTTATAATGGATGATTATTAATATTTTTATATTAAAATTTTATTATTCTCCTGATGGATGTTATGAATTTTTATACAAATAAGAGAGCCAGCGTGAAGTCCTTGTTAATTCACACCTGTGACACAATGTATTCGTAAGTGTAAAGGCGGCTCCTCCATGTCAAAACTGATTAATGTGTAGGTACCCTTGGATTTCTTTATTACAGAAATCGCTGTATACAAATAAGCTACCAAACATCTTGAATATTATTATTTCTTTTGGCGTGTATTAAGGAGCGCGGTAGCGCTCCGCCCCGCCAAGTCAAGAAAGTTTGACCGCGCTACTAGAGATATTATACGCGACAGGGAAAAAGCGCGTTATATACCCTTACCACTGGAGCAACCATGCCTCTAGCAGTCTAGCTCTTTGCCATAATATTGCCTGGCACTTCCTGTATTAGTAGTAGGTACCTGTTTTCAGCAGCTCAAGCGTTTATCTGTCAACTCCTATCCAGCGGCCAACTCCAGGAACTTCTACACCAGGAACGAACTGTCTTGCACATCGGTTCTACGGGCTACCTACCTACATAAGATAGGCATTCAGATAAACTGTATAATAGGGACACTTTTGTAGGATCCTTTTCAGATTGTGCCTCCCCCTCTTTTTTTCACCCAAATGAGCACCTCTAGAACTCTACGCAGATAAAACTCGATGACTCTTATGTTTGCATTCAGATTCTGCAACTCTTTACTTTTTTTAGAAAAAGTGTGACCTCATTTTTACACTGGTTGATTTTGAAAAAATAAATGGTGATTCTGAGAGGAGGAAAAAAAATCACCATTTTATTATTATCTCATGATTGTCGCCACGAGAGAGAGAGAGAGAATACTCTATTGTGTATAATAGGAATATTATCTTGGTTAAATTAATAAATTTGAACTTAAATTTTCACTCATAAGAAAAAGTGTGACCTCATTTTTACACTGGTTGATTTTGAAAAAATAAATGGTGATTCTGAGAGGAGAAAAAAAAATCACCATTTTATTATTATCTCATGATTGTCGTCACGAGAGAGAGAGAGAGAGAGAATACTCTATTGTGTATAATAGGAATATTATCTTGGTTAAATTAATAAATTTGAACTTAAATTAATGTTCACTCATACACGAGATATAGCTCAGGGGAGAGATAGAGAGAGAGGACTATAGCTATTATTCAAAGGTATTTATGTATGAATTTATCTGAAAGTCATTCAAATGCTGGGAAATTTCAGGGCCGAATAGGTACAGGTGATTCCGAAAATCTAGGGTACGAAGGCCCAACTTATCCTAGTCTCCGTTCCTTTACTGTTACCTCAGGAATATTAAGATTACCTATGTGTGTGTAGAAATTACTAAGCATTTTAAAAAGAAATAGGTAAGTATCGAAGAAATCTATCTAAAGAATATTTCTAGGAGTACCTATACTCTGGCGGGCACATACAAACATAAGTTAAATAGGTATGTACATTATACATAAGACATGGGGTTTAAATAATTTCATGAATTAAAATGCTTGAAAATTTCCTAAACCTCTACAAATATGTACGACTGCGAATTTCAAAAGGAAAATTAGGTTCGAGGAGTTTTTGTACACAATAAAATATGTTTCGACAGCATAAAATGACTGAAAATTCTTCTTGGAAATAGAGGAGGAGGAGGAGGAGGAAACTTCAAATTCCTGAAAATCATTCGAACATTTTCAAGCCCACTGGGTAATAAGTAATAATTTCATCTTTGAACGAGGAATTCCTGTTGGTGTCTCTGCAAAATTCAACAACCTTTTCAGGCTTTGGTTTTGAAACCCGTCCAGTGTTCATTGAATTATTTTGGGGTTTGTATGAGAATAAAATGGGCAAAGTGCAATTCAGTTCTGCTTCTGACCATAATGATAGACGTATGAGTTAGTAGAGCAACATCACTCGATCAACATTATCAGCATTTATATCTACCTATGGGTAGGTATATTAGGTGTCTACACAATCTACCTACGAATACCTACGAATGCATACTTTCCTCAGGGGTATTTGTAGGTAAATATCTACCCAGAGGAAATTAAGAACATCTCTACTTTTTAATGCGAAACACAAATAGGGCAGTTGTTTTGAAATGTAAGATCTCTGATACTTAGCTAGATCTTTGATACTAACTAACTACTAAATAGGTAATTAATTAGGTACCTATGTGTTTTTTTCCCCATAGGCTACGGCTGTAGGAGAAACCAAACAGAAAAACATCTCGTAATTTTTTTAAAAAATTCTCGAATTTTTTTCATGACGTAAACCCATTCTGTTTACTAGCAAGTCGGAAATATTTCTGTGAGAGTGGGCAGGAACGATGTCTCAGAATATCCGTTATAAAATTTGAAATTTTATATATCGTATATGACTCATATGTACCTATGTGTCGTTTAGTATATACGCTGCAATATAAAATCCAACCGAGCACCGTCAGAAAGACATCCCATTTTGTTCTTTTAGAAGTAACAGCCTGTTGAAGAACTTTCATCAAATGATTAATGTAATATTACTCGTATGGAATTCTTCATTCCTTTAATATTGGTGGATGTGCCAAAACTCCTTTAAAGTTTCAAGATTGGTGGATGTGCCAAATTTCCCTATTGGTGGATGTGCAAAATTCCATTTTAAAATTGTATTAGGTAAATGCGCCGAGATTCTTTTTCAATATGAGTGGATGTGTCGAAATTCCTTTTAATTTTGGTAAATGAGCCACATTTTCGGAATTCATTTTAGATGCAGAACGAATGTCCCAATGAAATGTATTACAACATCTCAAAAGGATCTGGCTAGTAAAAATAAATATACAATGGTTTACAGTATAAAAAAGCTTTGTATATTGAATGCTGGGCGCGCGCACATTTGATGACATGATCATACATTGATACATTGATTTCTTCATCTACTTTGTGAAGTGTATCAAATCGAAAGAGAATTTTGGATTGAACATGATCGTAGGGAGTAGAACAAGCTAGATAATTGATTCTTGGTTCTTTAGTGCCCAATACTTATAGTAGTGACCAAATTCTTCCTTCTGTATCAAACTCAAAACAACTGGACCATCCCTTGTCCACACATTTCCTCACGCAATCCATTTCAAACTCAACTTTGTTTCAAACTTAAATTCTTCAACTTCCTGTAAGCCACGCAAACACAAGCCTTTTCCCCCCTTTTCTCTGTCCTAATAGTTTTCGAAAGTTTCATCCAGTAATGAAATTTATGAACATTTACTCACCAGTTTCATAACCCCTTTTATAAGTTATGTTTTTTTACTTCACAAAAAACAATAGAGGGGGAAAGGAATAGGAAGGAGGGGAGGGAGAGATATAACTGGAAGGGAGGGGTGGTAGGGATGGATATGATTGTGAAGGAGGGGTGGTAGAAGGGGAAGGGATGGAGGGGAGAAGAAGGAAGCAGGAGAAGAGAGGGAGGGGCTGGACAAAGCGGAAACTAAATAATAGGAGGGGTTGTAGGAGGGAGGAGAATAGGGGAGAAGGGAGGAGAGGAAAGGGAGGGCTATGCTCTGAATGTAATGTACACTCGATTAAACACTTATACACACAGGTAGTCGAGGTAGATTAGTATAGATGTTGAGAATTGGACAAAGACCAAATCCCAGAGTGAATCGATCTTTCCTCAAAAGGGTTAAGTAGAATGTGAACAATGTCATATGATTATAATTTTCCTTTCTTATATTTTTCATTTTCTTCAACAAAAATCAAAATTGAAAGAAGAAAAAAACGGTATAGGAAACAACTTGGTGTGGAGGGAGCGTTGTACACATATGATAATGTTCGTCCAACTGGAAGGGCTTTGTTTTCGGTGTTCATCATAATCATCGCTATTACACCACGTACCACGACCGTGTCTAACAATCTACGCCATGTTATCTATTGCGAGTCATGAGGATTTTTTAAAATAATTATTATGTGAAATGTATGTAAAACACACTAAAGTCTAATGCGATTTTCCTTTCTAAAATAATTTCATTGTATTTTGCTGGAAATTTTGAAATATTTTCCTAAAAAGGGAGAAAATGCTGTTTTATATTGACTGTTATTTTTTATCTACCTACCCACTATGCAGTAATGCACCTAATACCTAAAATGTCTTCTAAAACACAATTGAATTCACACACGTAGCTATAGGAACAGGAACACGCATAGGAAATTTTGGCACATCCACTAATGAAGTGTTTAGCAATTTTTGGTACCTACGTCATAGCGTGCAAGCCTAGTATGATACCCAACTTTTCTACGGAGGTTGCTGTTAGGAATTTGAAACATTTCTCACAGAAAGCAATTCTTTGAAATATGTATGAACAACTAGTGCAATCGAAATAGTCTCCGGGACCTTGTGAGAGGTAAGCGCGTTATCCTTACCACTGGAGCAACCATGCCTCTAGCAGTCTAGCTCTTTGCCATAATATTACCTGGCACTTCCTGTATTAGTTCTGCAGCTCAAGCGTTTATCTGTCAACTCCTATCCAGTGGCCAACTCCAAGAACTTCTACACCAGGAACGAACTGTCTTGCACATCGGTTCTACGGGCTTGATATAAAAATGACCAAGCCCTATACATATTTAGATTTAGGTACATACCTAGGTACCTACCTACATAAGATAGGCATTCAGATAAACTGTATAATAGGGACACTTTTGTAGGATCCTTTTCAGATTGTGCCTCCCCCTCTTTTTTTCACCCAAATGAGCACCTCTAGAACTCTACGCAGATAAAACTCGATGACTCTTATGTTTGCATTCAGATTCTGCAACTCTTTACTTTTTTTAGAAAAAGTGTGACCTCATTTTTACACTGGTTGATTTTGAAAAAATAAATGGTGATTCTGAGAGGAGGAAAAAAAATCACCATTTTATTATTATCTCATGATTGTCGTCACGAGAGAGAGAGAGAGAGAGAATACTCTATTGTGTATAATAGGAATATTATCTTGGTTAAATTAATAAATTTGAACTTAAATGTTCACTCATACACGAGATATAGCTCAGGAGAGAGAGAGAGAGAGCGAGAGAGAGAGAGAGAGAGAGAGAGAGAGAGAGAGAGAGAGAGAGAGAAAGAAGAAGGGGAAACAGGAGGGAGAGAGAAAAATAAACTTTATCATTTGTTAATCTTCTTAATTACCTGTAAAGACGGATAGAGAAGAAGTGGAAGAGAAGAAGAAGAATAAGGAGGAGGAGGAGGAGGAAAAGAAGGAGAAGGACAAGAAGAAGAAACAGGAAAACGAGAAAAGCAATAGCGGAATAGAGAGTGAGAGATTTCTCCTCCTCTTTTTCTCTCTCTCCCCCTCCCTGCCACTCTCTTCCCCCCTCTATCCCTCTCTCTCCCCATCACCTCCAATATACCCTGGTTGTGATGGAGTAATTCGATAAACACTTTGGAAGAAGAAGAGGAAGAAGGAGGAGAAGAAGAAGAAGAAGGAGAAGAGGAAGAAGAAAAAGAAGAAAGTATAATTCCATCAATTTGCGAAAAGTTTCCATCGGAGTTTTGCAGCACCCCATTTCCTCCCCAAGGTGCACTCCCGAACACCGGGACTGTTTTGGGGTGCACCCAAACTTCAGCGCCACGAAACGCGACTTTTTTCCTCAATATCAAGATAAATAAATAATTATGTATTGGATTGGTACTTCCTTATGATGATATATTAGGATTGATAGAAGGAACTGTAACTGCTAAGTTCTTATCTAGCCGAAACCCTGAAAGCAAATTCCCTATCCTGTCTTCCTTCTCTCTTCGATTTCGGGACGATAAGACCATAGCAGTTACAGTTCCCTCTGTCAAACCTCTTAGAAAAAAAAGAGAGAAAAGACAGGATAGAAGATAGCCAGCCGTTTCTTGTAAAGAAAATTAAAAAAATAATAATAAAAAATCGAAATTTTCTTAGGTACTTTAAAAATGGAGTGCCTTTAGTGAACCAGTAAAACCTTGTTACACTGGATGAATGGAGGAGTTGCAATTGGGAACCGTTGGTCCTCATTTTTCCTGCTCTATGACTTTAAAGCATCACCCAAGTAAGCGCAACTAATCTATTATTATATAGCAAAAAAAAAAAAAAAAAAAAAACAAACAAACAAAAAAGGTTTGGATTTGAATCGCGCCGTCAGATCTCGCCTTGCCGGATCGTGGTGCTTCATTTCTGTCCCAATGGGAATCACCACTTCGCTTGAGCGGGGAAATGTGACATACGGAAGATTTTCTGAAAAAAAAAGAAAAAAAAAAAAAAAAATTAGAGTGAGCTATCGATAAATAGAGAAAGAGAAGTGAGTGGAAAAAAAAAAAAAAGAGAGAGAGAGAGAGAGAGAGAGAGAGAGAGAGAGACGCGAGAGAGAGAGAGAGAGAGGAGAGGAAAGAGAAGAAAGAAAAAAGGAAATGACCGCTCGAGATATGAGAAGCATGGACCATGAAATGGCAAACAATCCTATAGAGAGAGGAGAGGGACAGGCCAGATTGAAGGAGAGGAAAGAGGAGAGAAGATACAAAAGCAAGAGAACACAGATGAAAAAATAATGAAAAGGAGAGACAGACAAGAGACGGGAGAAAAATACAAAGCAAGGTAATCGCTGGAGGATGGAAATTAGGGGAAGGGAATATTGGAGGAAAAAGTAAGAGATAGGAAAAGAGCGGAAAGGACCAGAAGGAGGAACGAAAAGGGAGAAATCTCCTCGAAGATAACATGAATCGGGGAGAAATTCTTGGTTGAATGCATTCATCTATTTCTTTTTATTGATGC
>NW_007377907.1:148619-185063 GCF_000475195.1 Diaphorina citri | reverse complement strand
ATATTAGTCGGCCAGAAGTGGAGGAGGAGGGATATAGCAATAAACTAAAGGAAACTGTTTAGAAACAGAAGGGTAAAGGAAACGGAGGGGGAGAATAATATGCCGACGAGGAAGAAGAATAATGTAAAGATGGAGAGAAGTGACATCATTTTCTATATTTTCGGGGGGTTGTTGAAGGAGAAGTAAAGAAGAGAATGTGAATGAAGAAGGAAGGGAGAATGAAGAGGAGGGGAAGAAGTGATAGAAACGAAAGCCGGCATGAGATGTCAGAGGAAATTTTTTGTCAACATAAACATCACATAAAGAAAATTCAAGGGGGGGAAAAAGACAAAAAGGGGGAGTCTTTCCCCGTTGTGGGAATCGATCCCCCCCCCCCCCTGTTTTTCTGGCTCTCTGAGCCTTTCTAATACGCTTTTTTCCATTCATTAAGATAAAAAAACTTCCCCTTTCCTCTCTTTCTTCCCCAAAGCTCAGCCTCTTCTTGAGCGGAATCTTTTCAAAGCAAAATGTTTGTGAAAACTGTTTTGGGTCGCTTTTATTTATTCGAATTGACTTCCTGAAGGAATTCCTGTACAGAGGATGCCCGGTACTTGTGTTGTCACGGGGTTTTGTGTACTTTACAAGATGTTGCTTCATCCTCTACGTCCGACCCTACCTCTACCTTGCTTAAAATCTCGTTACATTTTCATGCACGAGTATTTTTCGGAGAAATTACTCTCTTCTCTGTTTGGAGAAATTAGTCTTTCTCTTCCTTCCCATTTCTCGGAGAAATTACGTCCTCACCCATCTGCTTTAGAGAAATTGTCACCTCTTGCTTTGAATTTAATTTATGTCGCCACTTTACAAGGTACTTTACAAGGTAAAGGTTGGCACAAGGGTTGACGGTACAAGAGGGGATTTAGCATTAGAAAGGTGAAATTTTACCTCTCGTCTCTTGTTTGTTGTTGTGTTTAACGTGCTTTGTAAATATTGTCTTTAACGATGTTAAAATCATTGTTGATCTTTGTGCTTTCGTCAAAATTTGATGATGTAATAACGTCAAACGTGAGTGAGAGAGACAGACAGAGCGACGGGAGTGAGAGAGGGAGAACTGTAGATATGAAGAGAAAAATATCAAGACAAAGAAAGAGAGAGAGAAAGAAAAAGTTAAGGATAATCCGAATCCTTTTCTTTATCAAAGGTTCGAAATTTCGAATGCACCTACAAAGTTGAAACCCTGAAACTTTGGAACTTTTCAAAGGAAATCGGCTGAGAAAATCTACAAATCAGCGCAACTTGTTGTACATAAAAAGGAAAGTAACCCAAGCATCACATATCACACGTTTCGTGCTCTTTGACAGCGTTATCAGATGAGAAGATTTCTATCGGGAAAGTTGAATGACAAGCGTCACCCGTTGTGATTTCCCACGCACTTGAGGGGGTCTCAGCTATACGTCAACAACTTGGAAAGGGTTTCCCTAACAGAGAATGTGTAACCTGCCTTATTATTTCCGATAGGAGACATTTCTTTGTAATAGTCCTAGTCGCGCTGCACCGTTTAAGAAAACATGTAATTATGTTGGATTTGTTGTTGTTGTTGTTGTCTTGTTGTTTAAGGTTTGGAGCATATCGGTTTCTTGGTACCGCCCTCCTAAAAAATGTAGGTAATATTTTGAAAAGACTGCGAAAAGAGTTTAAAATTTTTCTAGAATGTGGACTACATATGTAAATTTCTGCGGTTTTGTAGCAGTTTCAAAATGGCGTCAACTTTCTTGTATCTGGACAGTCCAGAGAGATCAGAATCACCATCACTACGCTCATTTTATACGTTGGTGGATGTGTCAAATTTACAACTCTAAATATGTATTACCTATATTTATTCACCCAACAGAGATCCTATACCTAGAGTACTAAACATATTTGCCTTTCCACAGCAAATTTCGTTAGTCAATCCTCTTTTCTTGAGCTTCTCGATGGAAAGTCAAAGAAAAACAACACTACGTAGAATAGTTTTCTAAATTTCTACTTAATTCGTATCTGTTTACCACATACCACCTATTTTCCTCTGTAGGTACATTTGAAGGTTCATTGAATAGATCAATAAAGAAGTAGTTCAATTTTAAACTTCCCTTCGATTCCTCGGAATAGGATGAATATTATGGATATGGATACCAAATTAAACCGACAAGCACAGGTGCACCTCATCACCATTGATTAAACGTTAAACCATATACGACATGAGATACAACCTGACTGTTATAATGTCTGTAGGTATAAGAGGTATATTCGGAATGAATTGGTGGATGTGTCAAATTTCCCAATAAGTTTATTTGGGCGTACTTAGGTAAAAGAGATATCAATCGATTTTAGTGGATGTGCCAAAGTTTCCAACATGTTTATGGAGCATCTAATCAATTAATTTATCAGTATAAGCTTAAAGCTATTTACCTACTTTGGTATTTAAAAGTAAATGTCAGTCAACGATATTATGTAGGTATTTGCAGGTACTACATATTTACTAGTTTGTAGACAACATTAAAATTTCATTTTGTGTCTAATTAAGCTATCCCCATTCTACACGTTTTCCAAAATATCTCGCGGAACCCTTGCCGTCAGCTCGCGGAACCCCTAGGTTCCGCGGAACACCAATTAAGAAACACTGATCTACATATTTACTAGTTTGTATTAAACAACATTAAAATTTCATTTTGTGTCTAATTAAGCTATCCCCATTCTACACCATACGAAAAACATTATTCTATTATCTGCAATGATCCTAATAATCTCAAGTAAGTACCTACCTACATTGAAACTTAATAAACCTAGGTAGCTGCAACACTTATGCATACAAAAGTTTATATGGCATTATAAAATACTAAGACATAATGGATAATAAAAAAATAACTTCACTTCCCACTCCATGTTCTTCATGCACTCTTTTCAATCTTTTCATAGCACTCTCACATACACACATTGTAAATGTTTTTGCCGCTTTGAATGAGCTCTTTGTAACAAAGTTTCTGTTTATGTCTTCATTGTAAATATTTTCCCCTACAGTCGGCAATTGTTTCCTTCAAATTTCTACTTGAGTTGATTTTTTTGAAACTCCAAGATATTATATGATCGGCTTTATCAGATTTGCAGTGATTTTTTAGATGAAAAAAGTTTGTTTGTTAGGTTGTTAGCTACAAAGTCTGGGTTTAAAGGAGTTTAAAAAATCATAAAAGGTGATGGGAATATCAGCGAAAAAGATAAGTACAAAGAAGAAATTGTAAAATCTTCAAGAAAAGGGTAAGAGCTCAGAAACTCATCAGAATCAAGTAAGTAGGTATCAGTGAGGATTCAGAATATCAGAGGGAAGAAATAAATAGATAAAAAAGCTTCTTAAAAGGAGAGATTAAAGATTATTTATTTGACAAACCCTCAAGTTTTTACAGAACTGGGTAATACTAATCGATCTCTGAAAAACTACTTGAAAATTAATAAATCGATTTTGGGTAACCTTACACGTTAATCCAAGGAATATTCTCACCACATCATTCAATAAAATTCAGTTAGTCAGCCAAATTTGTAGCTTTTCGTTACCTATCAACGTTTCTCTTCAAAAATTTCCGAGAGTTAATAACAGAAATTCGACGAAAAATAAATAAATTAAGAAACTCAAATACCTACCTATCTAGCAAAAAATGATAAACATAAGTAGGTATTTAATTATTTTTCTTGTGAAATATGGGGACCATTGATAGCCATATATATAGTAGTTACTAGGTTTTAGTTTGGTGCACCCTTCAATTTTGACACAGAATTCAAACCAGGAGGACCAAAGGACCAAGGTTGCAAGGAGTTCTCGCATTCTGATTGGTTCTTTCATTTTGGGTCGATGACTCCTTGCTGCCATATTCAAATGGATAAGGTATAGGTTCTATACTTATCTTAGGTATCCAGATCTTGTATTTAAAAACATTTTGTTCATCAATAAAATATAAATAATTCATTCTGCTCCTTTCTTCTATTTTTTTTTTTATTTTTTTTTTACAAAACGAAAAATTTATTTGTAGTAAAAATTTGGTTGACGGTAATTTTTCGGTAGAAGTGTGGGAACCTAAGTCCTAATGAGACATGTACCTGATGATGGTTTAGTAGAAAGGCAGTTTTTCTTGAGTCGGTTGTACAAAAAATGACATGAGATTTTCTGTACCGACCTATGTTCTCTCTCGGATTCATAAAACACAACTATTCAAGTTCTTTCAGTCCGTTTGGAAATGAATTTAGCAGAAGTCCGAAACATACAATGTACAAATACCTAATACCATACTCGTAATTGGAGCTTGATTAAAAAGTTATTGCGTGTGAAAGGCAGATTGGTTATTTTCATTTGTCTAAATAGGTACCTACGAGTACCTACGAAGAAAATTCTTTCCTTTGACTCCCTGTCATTATATTTTTTGCTGAGATTCAAACAGTTCCCGGTCACTCATCCTTCCTTAGCCAAACTGGGAATGAACTTTTTTCACACAACTGGCCCAATTTTCTCCACATTTCTCATTAATTTGTCCAGTCTGACCTCGGCTTTTATTGCTTTCAAAGAAATCTATTACCATTCCCCCAGTGATTTATCACGTTTTATTTATTAGTTATATTTTATCACCTAATTCTTTTCATTGTCCTTTCTTCTCGAGATTCCCATTCAGCGGGGGTACTCGAAGATTTCTTTCAGACTTGATGGCTCTCGAAATCTTCTCCTTTGATCTGAAAAGACACAATATGGATCACATTGATCTCATGATTCTAATGTTAGAAAGACTGTCGACTCTGTAGAGTTATAAACTATAGTCCTTTTGGCTTTGGCTAAACAAAATTTTCCGAGTGGATGCCCTTCGCACTCAACCTTCGCTATTGATATAGCATAAGGAAATTTGAACTAGTCTACTCCCTGTTTATAGTCCCCTAGCTAGACGCTGATCTACTCTATGTTTATTGTCCCTGAGCCAGACATAGTCCTAATTGAAATAAACCTCTTGGAAAAAACTCACAATGAGGGAACCAAGTGTTAGACTACACAGTACAACAATTTTCTTTTTATTGTAAATTGTTTTCCTCTTTTTCCAACGTAAAGTGAAGCTTAAAAGCTTTCGGAGTATGCCTTTATAGATTTTTTTTTCTTATGAGAAAGAAAAAAATATTTTCTCAGTTAACTTTGTCTTTTTAATACATTTTTGAAGTACCTAATTCAAAAGACAATTACTTGGAATTTAAATTCCGTAGGAAATAAAAGAGCGAAGGATTTGCACATGAATATTATTGTAATCTTCTAGAATAGTAAATACTTAAATAGGTACCTTGACTGTTCCTGTTGTGTACTTGGACTTTAAAAACAAAACTTCTAAGTTTTACAAAAAGAAAAACCAAAAAATATCTACCGAATCAACTTACCTTGAAAATTTAAACTTGGTGAATACGCGTAAAGTCCCTTTGCTCCACTTTGTAATATACTCGTGTGCCATAAACAAAAGCGACCCTGTAGGTATTTATTTAATACAAAATAAAAACTTCACATTATAAAGCACCATATTTATGATATTAGAAGATATTATAATCATTGTATTAGTATCAACCCTCTTCTTTTCCAAGGTAATAGATTGCGCAAAAAATCTTTAAAGGCGTTTTCCCGAGTCTGTTTTTGACAGAAGGGAAATCGATGGAAACCGCGTAAGCTCATGGTAACAGGGTAGATTTATCTTTGGGCTGGGCCTATACTTACAAACTGGTTGCTATATAAGGTGCTCTTTGGGCCCATTCGATTATCCGTTCTACTTGACGTAGCCTAACCTATGTGACCACCAGGCCTCACCCCATATTAAGTTACAGCTGAAAATTACTTCGAAGAGCATATACGAAATTCCAACAATTTTAGTACGGTACATAATCAGGAACCTAGAGGAAAAAGAAAGAATTGAGATCTTGTGTTACCATATTACCAACTCTAATTTATTTATCACCCATACAATCAACCCTAATTTGGTTAGTGTTCTATGTAGATCCATAGGAGGTACCTAGGTTAGATTATTAATGGAAATCTGATATTTTATTTTCGAAAAAAGGTATTGTTACAGACCTATACATAGATTACCTTCATATCTATAACATTGACTTATCTCCAAATTTACTATACGTAATATTTAGACCTAGTACCTTCGTAGAATGTAGATGACTAAAATCCTAACAGTAACTCGGACATTATCTTACACACTGTATCTTGTGTTTTGTTTTAAGCGCATAAAAAACATCTAAAATGGGGAGTACTTTACTTTAAACTTTCTTTTTTTAATTTTCTTAGTCCCATTTTTTATTTGTTTTTTACATAATATCTCGACTTCAGGCTAAACTAGCTTCTGAGAGCTCTTTGAAATATTTTTTTCCATTTTTTTCTCCTCCTCGACTTGAAAGTATTCGAAAATTCCTCTCTCTTTCTTAAAAAAAAGAAGGAAAAATTTTTTAATAAAGAAGCTCATCCTGCCTACCATGTTTTATTGCAAGAGAACATTGGCCTTTCAATTTCTTAGCTTTATTTCCATCTGCGCTGGCTTACCCAGGTTTTGTTATGTACAGCTTATGAAAAATGGAAAATTCTCATTACCATTGTAGGTGTACGATTATGTGCCTGCATCCTAAATTGTACATTATTATACCTATCACGATTTGATTTCCGAAATCATGAGAATTATCTCTGCCCTCTATCCTATATGAAAACTGAATACTTTAAAATGTTTACACCCTTTTGTGTTCTTTCCCTGTTGCAGGACTCAGTTACATTGCTGAAGGTAAGTTCGAATTATATTTCGCGAAAGAAGGTTGAAGTTCGAATTACTCAGTGTGCGAAAAAGTTGATCGTCTGATTGCGGTAAAAGTGGGCGAATTAGGGACTTTGTAAAGGTCAAGGATTTGGCCGTTCAATTAGGAGCATTCGGTTCAGTAATAACGCCATACGCGTACATTCGTACAAGTATATCTAAAAAGTACCTAATAAACAGAGACACGAACCGATGAAAAGGAGAATAGATGGAGCAAAATCCTCTGAGATGTCAGCTCCACACGTTAGGCTGTGTCCACGCATAGTCGACCGGCCGTCAATCGAAGTCGACTGAACCGTCCACACTGCCTCGACAACATAGATTCACCTCGTTGATCGATATCGATCGACGGCCGGTCGACTATGACACACCCTTACGGTCGCTATTGACCGTCTGGTTCAGACCAGGTTTCTTCAGCGGCTGAAAATTGTGTGGCAGACCTTAAGCAAACAAGATCATCAGAGAGCCTACTTGGAAAGATTAGTAGATTCGTATAAGCTGAACCCATTCGGGGTAGTTGCCCGCACACTTAAGCCTCAGAGTGGGCTTTTCGTGTATGGACTTAAGCTGGGCCCATTTGGAAAAGTGTCAAGTTTGAGTGTTTTGGTTCACAGGTCACAGTGGGGTCAATCAGCTAGGGGGAGTGTTTGTCGGTGGCCGTCCTCTACCAGATTCCACCCGACAGAAAATAGTCGAGCTTGCTCATTCTGGAGCCAGACCCTGTGATATATCGCGCATCCTGCAGGTTTCCAACGGGTGTGTGTCCAAAATTTTAGGAAGGTAAGTGATCACTGTTTGTTATTTTGACTCTTTTTCTCACTTGGTAAGGCCAGCCACTGACTATCAGATAGATCTGACGCACCTCATCAGCCGTACCTGTCAAGTCTACCTACATATAGTGTGTGCTCATCATCAGTTAGGCCTGACAGGCGGACCTGATCTGGTGTAACTACCTGTTATGTCTACCTGAAAGTGATAAAGGATATTGCATGTAGATTAAAGAACTCCCTCAGACTCCTAGTTACCTACATATAATCATGCAGAATTGCATGGTAGTCTCTGACGTCCAAGGTCTATTTCTTTCTTGATTCTCCTTCATAGGTAGCAACGTCATTTCCATCACAATGACGAGAAAAAGTTTTGTATTGTCATCTGCAGAAGCACATTACAGCACCATGGTATGATGCTGGTGCACCGTTGAATAATAAAACCCTTTCACATAATAGCACCAAGGTATGAAAATGAAAGCACTCTTGTGTCTGGCAACAACAAAATCCAATTCGGAATTGTACAACAATATTAATAAATTTTCTACATTATCAGAAATAATTGGATTTAGCGAGAGAAAAAAAGTAAATAAAGTTTAATGAGTAAATAAGAGTAATTAACGTAAAGGAATTGAAAAGTGCTGAGCGCTGGGGCGTGTTTAATTCGAGTAAGCGTGACAGTGATTGGCTACTCATCCGTAAGCGATCTTATTTATCCCTTTTTTTCTCCCTTCCCCTCCTCGTCAGTAAAGTCCCCCTCCTCGTCAGTACAGTTGAAAAACTGAAGGACGCACATAATACACTTCATACAAGAATGTCAGATATCAAATTGAATATCCAAAAAATCTGAAGGTCAGAAGTGTAATGGTTCATTGATTGGCTCATAAACTATGCAGTTTCCCTGATGACGTGGGTACGCATATTAAATTCGAACCATAAAATATAAGAATAATAAAACATAGGTAGCTTCCTTATAATTTAGTAATAGAATGTAATAAAATCTGCATAGTATCATCAGATATATGTATGTAATAGGTAGGTAGCTACTAATTTTATTACATACTTGTGAGGATCACCTTGGTTTGGGAGTTCAAAATACATACTACCTAATTGTTAAGTGTAATGTTGGAAATAAAAATTTTCGGGCTAGTAAGACCGGAATCAATCATTGAGTATTTTTGAATTAGATGGGTATGAAAATCAAATTTCAGACCATAAAAAAAATTGACCTAGCTTAATGTACTCATAACTTTATGCCATATATGTAGGTACATGCAGGTAGCAAATAGGTACCATCACCTATCTTTTCCTCAGAAAAAGAAATTTTCCGACCTTTTTAACACAGCGTGACCAACCGCGCACGGGTGGTTATTTCATATGTTTCTCAAGGTAATGAACTGAAATAATGCGGTCCTGAAGAGTAAATTACAAAATTTTGGTGTCGCCTTATACCTATGTGTTAGACTACCCTGGCAGCAGGTAGCATTGCAGCAGCAAATAGAGTATCATGTCTACAGAGAATCCTCAGCAAGTCAGCAAAAGAAAAGAAAACTGGATGCGAGAGCTTACACACAGAAAACAGAGGGAGAAATATAATTTCACGAGAATAAGGAGGGGAGAGAGAGAGTGAAAAAAAGAAAAACATGTACAGAAACGGCGGAAAAACGAGAGCATGGGGGTGGAAGGGGGAGATTTTACTGACGAGGAGGGGGACTTTACTGACGAGGAGGGGAAGGGAGAAAAAAAGGGATAAATAAGATCGCTTACGGATGAGTAGCCAATCACTGTCACGCTTACTCGAATTAAACACGCCCCAGCGCTCAGCACTTTTCAATTCCTTTACGTTAATTACTCTTATTTACTCATTAAACTTTATTTACTTTTTTTCTCTCGCTAAATCCAATTATTTCTGATAATGTAGAAAATTTATTAATATTGTTGTACAATTCCGAATTGGATTTTGTTGTTGCCAGACACAAGAGTGCTTTCATTTTCATACCTTGGTGCTATTATGTGAAAGGGTTTTATTATTCAACGGTGCACCAGCATCATACCATGGTGCTGTAATGTGCTTCTGCAGATGACAATACAAAACTTTTTCTCGTCATTGTGATGGAAATGACGTTGCTACCTATGAAGGAGAATCAAGAAAGAAATAGACCTTGGACGTCAGAGACTACCATGCAATTCTGCATGATTATATGTAGGTAACTGATGCGAAAATCCTCTACAAGATCGGGGATTAGGTTCTTCTTCAACTTCGTCCTATTTTACTTCGACACTTCTATGATCTCCAAGGCAAACAAAATGGTTCGCTGATTATTCTATCTCTTGGGAGATTTGAATACGGGCTTCAGGTAACAAATTTCACAGAATGTCAATACAAAATGATAATTATTCGAAAGTTCCTACCTAATAATATCCATCCTAATGCCTACCCTAATGACTAATGACCAACATATCATAACTTCTATCAGCAAAGGTTCTACTACCAAGTCATATCATAAATATAGTCATGATAATGATAATAGTCGTAATAATGCTTCCTATCAAAGTTTAGCGAGAACACACATCGATTTCATGTAAGAATGAAATATGACTCTGAAGATTTAATGACACGAACATGAAGCTGATAAAAACATAAAATATTGGAAGCTATTTGTGTAGAGTAATATCTCAGGGACGTTGGGATGGATCTAGGAGACATGTGGAAAGAATAGGATATTATGAAGAAACAAGCTAAATTTTCCAGAAACGGAGGTTATTTTTAGCAATAGGAAGAATGGTGTTTACTGAAATCTTTATAAATTTTCACAGACAATAAAAGAGATTTACTAGATATGAAAGAGCTATGGAAAGTCATATTAGGAAACAATATACAGACAGCCGGTCTGCAAGGATAAGGAGAAATTGTTAAGGAAAGGATTGGACAGAAAAAAAATCCATTACCCAAAGAGGAAACAAATTTTTCAACGTGGAAAAGGTACGCTTTTCCGTTATCTTAATATTGTGTATTATTATAACATTTTTTTTTCTCTTCTTCGCTAAAGAGACATTTTCCGGAAGTTTATGCGGCAGGGTAGACCCGGTGCGTAAGGGAGGAGGGGGAGAAAATAATATATTTAACGTTAAAACACACTTTACCGTCAAATCTTTTTTATTGGGTTACACAGGCAGTCGCCATGGAAACGACGAATTTTCACTTTTCCTCTCGCTTGTTCTTATTTAAAGAGACAAACACAGAACTTTTCTTTATGACATCCAAACACTCTTCGTCTGAGGGGAAAAAGTTTGTCTTTGGGTGTTGATGTTGCTTTTGTTGTGTCACAAAGGATAAAGCAAACAGATATCATTGACTCGAGAACTGTGTGTTGTTTCTTCGTTTCTGTGTGAACGACGAACGAGGAGTCAAGAAAGATTGGAAAATAAGAAATCTGAAGTTAAGGACGAGGAAGAAATAATGAAAGGTATCTAAGGGAAAGGAAAATAGAGATCAAGGACGAAGGAGATAAAACTAATACCAAACAGGAGAATGAGGAAAATAGAGAGGTAAAAGATGACACAATAAAGGTACTGTCTTCTAAGAGGGTGATAAAGGATTACACAGGACACAGTAAAAGTTACTCTCCTCTCTGAGGATGATAAAATAAATACAAAATGGGGACATGATGAAGAAGTAGGTACAGAGAATCAGGGTATGAAGATAGTAAAATCAGGTCAATATAAATAAGTAGGTAGGTATTAGGTCGTAGTGACATCATGCCAGAGGGCTCAAGTAGCCGATGGCCCTACTTTTAAAAATAATTACTAGGTACGTACCTACTTATACTACACGTATCACTTTAATGGCCGATCTTACCACTGAAAGTTAACGCAGTGTTAAGAATTTTCTCTGACGTCACCCATTTGATTTGTACATTTTGTACACAAGTCAGTATTTCTTAAACTCTAGATTGACTGAAAACTCTCTGTGGTAAGATCGCGCATATAAGTCAGATCGATCTGGGGTCACTTACGCTAGGGATGTTGTCGTTGCTGCAAACGCCTTCTAAGGTATCTAAGGGAAAGGAAAATAGAGATCAAGGACGAAGGAGATAAAACTAATACCAAACAGGAGAATGAGGAAAATAGAGAGGTACCTAAAGGATGACACAATAAAGGTACTGTCTTCTAAGAGGGTGATAAAGGATTACACAGGACACAGCAAAAGTTACTCTTCTCTCTGAGGATGATAAAATAAAGACAAAATGGGGAAATGATGAAGAAGTAGGTACAGAGAATAAGGGTATGAAGATAGTAAAATCAGGTCAATCTAAATAAGTAGAGGTAGGTATCATGTAGCAGTGACATCATGACATAGGGCTCAAGAAGCCGATGGCCCTACTTTCATAAATAAGTACCTACTACATACTACATGAACCACATTGATAGCCGATCTTACCACTTACCACTGAGAGTTAGCACAGCCACAGAGTGTCAAGGGTTTTCTCTGTCTCATTTGATTTACACAGGCCAGTATTTCTTAAACTCTAGATTGACTGAAAACTCTCTGTGGTAAGATCAGGCATATAAGTCAGATCGATCTGGGGTCACTTACGCTAGGGATGTTGTCGTTGCTGCAAACGCCTTCCTGGAGCAACCGGTCCCGAATTTCCCACGCAAATATCGACGGACATTCGCGCTTGTAGTGGGAAATTTTCGAGACTACTTCCGCGGTAGCCACACGAGGTGTTTTTATTTTGTATTAAATAAATACCTACAGGGTCGCTTTTGTTTATGGCACACGAGTATATTACAAAGTGGAGCAAAGGGACTTTATTACGCGTATTCACCAAGTTTAAATTTTCAAGGTAAGTTGATTCGGTAGATATTTTTTGGTTTTTCTTTTTGTAAAACTTAGAAGTTTTGTTTTTAAAGTCCAAGTACACAATAGGAACAGTCAAGGTACCTATTTCAGTATTTACTATTCTAGAAGATTACAATAATATTCATGTGCAAATCCTTCGCTCTTTTATTTCCTACGGAATTTGAATTCCAAGTAATTGTCTTTTGAATTAGGTACTTAAAAAATGTATTAAAAAGACAAAGTTAACTGAGAAAATATTTTTCTCTTTCTCATAAGAAAAAATCTATAAAGGCATTTTCCAAAAGCTTTTAAGCTTCACTTTACGTTGGAAAAAAAAGAGGAAAACAATTTACAATAAAAAGAAAATTGTTGTACTGTGTAGTCTAACACTTGGTTCCCTCATTGTGCGTTTTTTCCAAGAGGTTTATTTCAATTAGGACTATGTCTGGCTCAGGGACAATAAACATAGAGTAGGTAGCATGATGAAGAAGTAGGTACAGAGAATCAGGGTATGAAGATAGTAAAATCAGGTCAATATAAATAAGTAGGTAGGTATTAGGTCGTAGTGACATCATGCCAGAGGGCTCAAGTAGCCGATGGCCCTACTTTTAAAAATAATTACTAGGTACGTACCTACTTATACTACACGTATCACTTTAATGGCCGATCTTACCACTGAAAGTTAACGCAGTGTTAAGAATTTTCTCTGACGTCACCCATTTGATTTGTACATTTTGTACACAAGTCAGTATTTCTTAAACTCTAGAGTCTAGATTGACTGAAAACTCTCTGTGGTAAGATCGGGCATATAAGTCAGATCGATCTGGGGTCACTTACGCTAGGGATGTTGTCGTTGCTGCAAACGCCTTCTTGGAGCAACCGGTCCCGAATTTCCCACGCAAATATCGACGGACATTCGCGCTTGTAGTGGGAAATTTTCGAGACTACTTCCGCGGTAGCCACACGAGGTTTGGAGCCACCTATTGCACGAGGTCTGATTGAACCGGTTTCATAATACCTGTGGACCAAAGGACACAAAAGGGTTAAGAACTTAAGGCTGCAAAGGACACAAAAGGGTTAAGGGGGTTTAAAAAGGGGAGGGATTAGTAAGACTAAATTATTTAGGTATTTTTGACTATACCTATTTGAATTGACAGTTTTTTTTTTTTTTCTTTTGCCTGCAGTTGATTTCTAATTCTGATCGACTGAAATTAACCCGAGCCCCAGTTCTCCAGACTTTACAAACAGGTGAGTAATACAATTAAATAAAATATCAAATGATAAAATATAGTCATCTACCAAAAAAGGATCACCTTTATCAACCCTTCACGAAATTCAAGCACCTAACTATAACTAGGCATAAAATGTCTACAGTTTCTGACGTTCCAGGCGCGTCAGCCTTTTACTTACTTTCCTATCCGTAACAAAACCAGAGATCAAATGAAACCTAGTAAACCTGCCCATATCAGTCTGATAGCCTCACAAGAAGAAACTAACTTGGGTACTGTATCACATGTTAAACGTGTATTTGGTTTGGATGATCAAAAACCAGAAAAAAAAATACCTATTGAAAAAAAATATCGACCGATAAGTTGTTAGAGACATTGAAGAAATTAGATATCCTGACATGCTGATGACAAGTTTGAAAAGGCTCAAATATCTTCGACTGTCTCTTCTGAGTTCTGAGCAAGGAAGAAATGGAGATATTTATGTTTATTTCGATAAAAAATACTAACTTTTTCGAGTTGAAAAAACTAGACGTTTTTGAAAAGGAACAGTGCAGTTTAGTGGGTAGTTTGAAATATTTTTTTTAGTTTACTGACTAAGGTATCACAATTTAAGCTGTTACTAGCCTATTGGCGCTCCTGATCCAAATCAATGTGCTTAGCTAAACAACATATTCGGTTGAGTAATTGTTGGCTTTACGTATTAACCTATCAACGTACGTTATATCGTAAGGCTAAAAGTTACACAACCGAAAATGTTAGGAAAACCCTCGTTAACTGTGGTCGTCTAAGAAAAGCCCATATTTGCCCGTGTCTGGCGCAAAAAGCTTTCAAAATTTTAAACCTACCGTCCTAGGATCTAGGACTCGTCTATAACCACTGTTCACAATCTATACCATCTGACAGGCTCCTTTGGACACATGTCCAGAATCTCACGGATAACTTTATCGAAGGAATCACTAGGAGACCGAAAACCCAGTCATGTGAGAAGGCAAACATCAATGAGTTACACCTAATTGATGCTGACGTTTTATATAAAAAAGTTAAAGGAGTAAAAAAACAACATAGCCAGTCTACCACTTCAAACTGGAACAAGCAGTGACGTTTTTCTTGTCGCAACCTTTTTTCGATATTTTTAAAAAATCCGCTTTTTTATGGGAACGAAAATGAAGGTATGAGACGTCTTTGAAAAATACCCACTTGTAAATGAAACCAAGTTGGACTGTCGAACTCAACCTGACAGATTGAAAAAGAAAAGACTTGTTACCCAGGTTCCGGGCAGGTATTATGTATTTTATTATCGTGATGATTATACTTTTCCCGGCGTTCTTAAGTCTCTTAGGACCCAAATTTTCGTTAAAGGAGTCTGAGGGAGTTCTTTAATCTACATGCACTATCCTTTATCACTATCAGGTAGACCTAACAGGTAGTTACACCTGATCAGGTCCGCCTGTCAGGCCTAACTGATGATGAGCACACACTATAAGGTAGACCTGACAGGTACGGCTGATGAGGTGCGTCAGATCTACCTGATAGTCAGTGAAGCCTCACAAGAAGAAACTAACTTGGGTACTGTATCACATGTTAAACGTGTATTTGGTTTGGATGATCAAAAACCAGAAAAAAAAATACCTATTGAAAAAAAATATCGACCGATAAGTTGTTAGAGACAGCCTCACAAGAAGAAACTAACTTGGGTACTGTATCACATGTTAAACGTGTATTTGGTTTGGATGATCAAAAACCAGAAAAAAAAATATTGAAAAAATATCGACCGATAAGTTGTTAGAGATATTGAAGAAATTAGATATCCTGACATGCTGATGACAAGTTTGAAAAGGCTCAAATATCTTCGACTGTCTCTTCTGAGTTCTGAGCAAGGAAGAAATGGAGATATTTATGTTTATTTCGATAAAAAATACTAACTTTTTCGAGTTGAAAAAACTAGACGTTTTTGAAAAGAAACAGTGCAGTTTAGTGGGTGGAATATTTTTTTAGTTTACTAAGGTATCACAATTTAAGTTAAGCTGTTACTAGCCTATTGGCGCTCCTGATCCAAATCAATGTGCTTAGCTAAACAACATAATATTCGGTTGAGTAGTTGTTGGCTTTACGTATTAACCTATCAACGTACGTTATATCGTAAGGCTAAAAGTTACCCAACCGAAAATGTTGTTAGGAAAACCCTCGTTAACTGTAGTCGTCTAAGAAAAGCCCATATCTGCCCGTGTCTGGCGCAAAAAGCTTTCAAATTTTTAAAACTACCGTCCTAGGATCTAGGACTCGTCTATAACCACTGTTCACAATCTATACCATCTGACAGGCTCCTTTGACACATGTCCAGAATCTCACGGATAACTTTATCGAAGGAATCACTAGGAGACCGAAAACCCAGTCATGTGAGAAGGCAAACATCAATGAGTCACACCTAATTGATGCAGACGTATATAAAAAACTTAAAGGAGTAAAAAACAACATAGCCAGTCTACCACTTCAAACTCTTGGCATTTTTCTTGTCGCAACCTTTTTTCGATATTTTTAAAAAATCCGCTTTTTTATGAAACTAATAAATAAAACGTGATAAATCACTGGGGGAATGGTAATAGATTTCTTTGAAAGCAATAAAAGCCGAGGTCAGACTGGACAAATGAGAAATGTGGAGAAAATTGGGGCAGTTGTGTGAAAAAATTTCAGTCCCAGTTTGGCTAAGGAAAAGGATGAGTGACCGGGAACTGTTTGAATCTCAGCAAAAAATATAATGACAGGGAGTCAAAGGAAAGTATTTTCTTCGTAGGTAGGTACCCTATTTAGACAAATAAAAATAACCAATCTGCCTTTCACCTGCAATAACTTTTAATCAAGCTTCAATTACGAGTAGGTATTAGGTATTTGTACATTGTATGTTTCGGACTTCTGCTAAATTCAATTCTAAACGAACTGAAAGAACTTGAATAGTTGTGTTTTATGAATCTGAGAGAGAACATAGGTCGGTACAGAAAATCTCATGTCATTTTTTGTACAACTGACTCAAGAAAAACTGCCTTTCTACTAAACCATCAGGTACATGTCTCATTAGGACTTTGGTTCCCACACTTCTACCGAAAAATTACCGTCAACCGCTTACCTTTTTTCACAAATTTTTACTACAAATAAATTTTTCGTTTTGTAAAAAATAGAAGAAAGGAGCAGAATGAATTATTTATATTTTATTGATGGACAAAATGTTTTTTAAATACAAGATCTGGATACCTAAGATACATACAGGGTGTGCGGGATATCTAAGTACTTTTTTTTTCTTCCTCTTTACTCTTCTGCCAGTGTATCTTCATCCTCTCTCTGTGTTCCTCTTTTCACTCTTCTGTCCACATTGCTCCTCCTGTTCTTCTTCTTCTTCTCTCTTCTCCAAATTCTACTTTTGTAATTTTCAAATTTTCACATACATCACGTTAAAATTCTGCTCTGGAATCAAATATACGTCCCTTGGCAGACGAGCACCATTGTCTAGCCTTTTTTAGGATCCTGTAGGAATAATTTGTGTCTTGCTGTGTGTCTATTATTCAAATCATTTGGGACCTCCTTTTCGGCTACTGGAATACACAACAACAGTCAGGTTGTATCTCATGTCGTTTGGTTTAACGTTTAATCAATGGTGATGAGATGCACCTGTGCTTGTCGGTTTAATTTGGTATCCATATCCATAATATTCATCCTATTCAGAGGAATTGAAGGGAAGTTTAAAATTGAACTACTTCTTTGTTCTTTATTGATCTATTCAATGAACCTTCAAATGTACAGAAGAAAATAGGTGGTAAACAGATACGAATTAAGTAGAAATTTAGAAAACTATTCTACGTGGTGTTATTTTTCTTTGACTTTCCATCGAGAAGCTCAAGAAAAGAGGATTGACTAACGAAATTTGCCGTGGAAAAGCAAATACGTTAAGTACTCTAGGTATAGGATCTCTGTTGGGTGAATAAATAGGTAATACATATTTAGAGTAGTAAATTTGACACATCCACCAACTTATAAAATGAGCGTAGTGATAGTGATTCTGATCTCTCTCTCTGGACTGTCCAGATACAAGAAAGTTGACGCCATTTTGAAACTGCTACAAAACCGCAGAAATTTACATATGTAGTCCACATTCTTGCAGTTGTTATCTTGCTTTTTACTTTCTATTACTACAGTATAGCGAGCTATACTAGTAATGAAAGTATTGCAATCGGTCCAAATTTTCAAAATCGGGAAATGGGTGGAAATATCCGTTTTGGGGTCCCCTGATTCCAAAAAAGTGGTTTTTAGCCCATGGTCTGTACGTAACGTACGTACGTACGTACTACAAGGTTTTTAAATGGAAAAAGTAGAATGTTGTGAACAAAATAATCTCAAGAACGGTTTTGTCGGTAGAGAAATGAAATTTGGTATGCTATCCCGGTATGGTTCCAAGGACGCGACTGTAACAATATTTGGGTAAAAATCGGATAATCACCCATCCAGATATTTAACCAAAGTAATTGTTGCTTAACCCTCATTTCGTGGAAATGTTAAAAAGGTTGTGAACAAAATATCTCAAGAACGGTTTTGTCGTAAAGCGATGAAATTTGGTATGCTATGTTCCAAGGACGCGACTGTAACAATTTGGTAAAAATCTGATAGTCACCCATCCTGATATTAACCAAAGTGATTGTTGCTTAACCCTTATTTCGTATAAACGGTAAGAGATATCGAAAACATTTGGTCATTCGGATGTGAATACTCTAGTCAATGTGATTTTTCACGCCGAATCGAATGGTGTTACTTTTAGTACTGTCTGACTTACGGTTGAGAAGTTGCGGTTTCGATACTTCCCTGTGTCGACAAATTTCCCTTTTATTCGTGAACCGTTACCAAATGAGCAAGTGAATAGTTAATCCCATGTGATTTTTCACGGGGAATCGAATGGTGCTACTTTTAGCACTCTCTGACTTACATTTGAGAAGTTGCGGGTTCGATACTCCCCTGTGTCAACAAATTTCTCTTTTATTTGTGAACCGTTACCAAATAAGCATGTGAATAGTTGATCCCATGTGATTTTTCACGCGGAATCGAATGGTGCTACTTTTAGCACTCTCTGACTTACATTTGAGAAGTTGCGGGTTCGATACTCCCCTGTGTCAACAAATTTCCCTTTTATTACATTTTTTTATTTTCTATTTCTTTTCAAATACCTACGTATTCTGCAAATGTAATAGAAAGTCGTGTGATGTTCACACCAGATTTTTTTTTTCAAACACCCCAAGAAATACCTAGTTCAATCAACATGGAGAAATTCAGTTTATAGAGATTAGAGATACCTATATCCACAGTGGAATATACAGTCGAATTAGCCATACCATTGTAGGCTATATAACTTAAGTGTGTAGAGATATTAAGATTAAATTGAGTCATTAGATCTACATCTACATAATCATAACCTCGACTTCTAGAGTTTCTGGTCCAGGGTCTATAATTTTGAGGAATCAGCAAATTTCACATTCACCATATAAGGTGTTATAGGTACCATGTTTTCAGGGATTTGGTAAATGACAAACCATATGCCAAATGAGCCAAATCCAGTCGTACTGTGGACTTTCCGGGAACTGATGTCGGTATGCCCTATGCCATCTTGAAAAGCCCGAATACCACAAAAGAACGATATTCTTTTCAAACCTATTACCCTATTAGGGTTTGTACCACACGCATATTAACATAGCGGCGGCGGTGCCCGTGAATGATAATAAAATCTCAATAGATACCCCTTACCCCACATACAAATAAGTTAAGAATGAATTGTCAATATACAATGAAAACATATTTACTCATCCCCCAATGATGCTCTTCATGTTCAAGTATGTTTGGAGGAAACGTCTCAAAAGTGTTCGGAAGTTGTTCAAAAGAAGGAAAAAGAAGCTAAAAAGAATCTGAAGAATACCTCAGCCCGATTTTATGAAGGGGAAGATGGATAGATCCAAAGGAGGAGAAATTGGATAATGATTCATAGGTTGGAGAAATTAGTTCATGGTCCGATTAGTTGATGGAAAAATAGAAATTATTATTGCCTAGGGCAGTCTCTAATACCATTCAACCTTGTTCCTTGAAACAGATAAGTGGCTAACCCGGTGATGTAATGAATAGTAATGATAAATGAAACATTTCTCCTATCATCTCTCTCTCTCTCACACACAAACACACACACACTCAGTCTCTCTTTCTCTCTCTCTCCCTCTTTTTCTACCTCTTCCTCGAAGTCCTGACTAGAGTCCCTGGTAAAGTGAGAGGGAAGAAAACTCAATTCTTGCCCATTGTATTTCTTTGCTTGAGCGTATGAAATGAGAAGCCCCAATACCTTAGAGAGAGAGAGAGAGAGGAAAGGGGAGGAAAGGAGAGAGAGAAGGGAGTGTTGGAATCTATAAGCGAAACATTTCGGGGAAATATTTTCCTATAAGGGAATATCGGGGTTTCAGTGAGGTAAATTGACAACTGCTTTAGGCGGAATGTTGTAACTTTCTATAGATGCCTATTAGAATTTACGTTCTTTACTTCCCTTTACATCCAAATACAAATACTAGGTATATAAACTCGCCACTTTTATGTCTCAAGATTCTCAAGAAACCAAATTTCGAAGAAAACTCAATTCTTGCCCATTGTATTTCTTTGCTTGAGCGTATGAAATGAGAAGCCCCAATACCTTAGAGAGAGAGAGAGAGAGAGAGAGAGAGAGAGAGAGAGAGAGAGAGAGAGAGGAAGGAAAGGAGAGAGAGAAAGGAATGTTGGAATCTATAAGCGAAACATTTCGGGGAAATATTTTCCTATAAGGGTTTCAGTGAGGTAAATTGACAACTGCCTTAGGCCGAATGTTGTAACTTTCTATAGATGCCTATTAGAATTTACGTTCTTTACTTCCCTTTACATCCAAATACCCTAGTACCTATATAAACTCGCCACTTTTATGTCTCAAGATTCTCAAGAAACCAAATTTCGAAAAAAAAAGAGTCCAACAATAAAATCAAGCAAAAAGTATAGGTACGGGTATTAGCAATAAAAATTATGAAAGAAGGAAAATATGAATAGAAACATTCTTAATACCTTTAGTAGCTATCTTGAGTAACATACCTATATTATGCTCCTTTGAGAGGAGAATGGTATAAAAATGATCACCCAAAAATATAGGTATGTAGAAGCTAATCTTTTTTGGCAAGAGGTTATGTTTTGATCAGCATGGGGCCAATAATAAAGGTAAAAAGGTACCTTTCCCTGCCTACCTTTTCTTTCATTCATAAAGAAGTTTTAAAGGACCATTTGCCGCATATTATACAAGATTTTTTTTTATATATACCTATACAAAAAATATAATAATATATCTACTTTAGAAAACATATTATTTGCATCTCGTGTAATATTTGTTGACACCTGGTTCGTTTTGGGGTCCTTGGTCCTTTGGTCCTCCTGGTTTGAATTCTGTGTCAAAATTGAAGGGTGCACCGAACTAATACCTAGTAGGTATGGCTATCAATGGTCCCCATATTTCACAAGAAAAATAATTAAATACCTACCTACCTACTTATGCTTGTCGTTGCTGTTCTATACATACCTATGTATACTTGGGTAATTAGATATTTGAGTTTTTAATTTATTTTTTGTCTAATTTCTGTCATTATCGCTAAACGCACTCGGGAATTTTCGAAGAGAAACATTTATAGGTAACGAAAATCTACAACTTTGGCTGACCAGCTGAAGTATTTAACGTTTGTTGTGAAAATATGGATTTACGGATTGATTTTTCCCCAAAATCGATGTATGTATTAACTTTTGAGTAGTTTTTCAAAGATCGATTAGTAGGTACCCAGTTGAGTAAAAACTTAAAGGCTTAGTAAATAAATAACAAATACCTAACCTTTCATCTCTCCATTTAAGAAGCTTTTTTATCAGATAAGATTCTACTGATTTCTTCCCTCTGATATTCTGAATCCTCACTGTATTAGTGATACCTACTTACTTCATTCTGAGCTCTTACCCTTTTCTTGAGGATTTTACCCTTTTTTCTTTGTAGGTACTTATCTTTACGCTGATAATAATTCTCATCACCTTTCATGATTTTTTAAACTCCTTTAAACCCAGACTTTGTAGCTAACAACCTAACAATCAATAAACTTTTTTCGTCTAAAAAAATCACTGCCAATCTGATAAAGCCGATCATATAATATCTTTGGAGTTTCAAAAAATCAACTCAAGTAGAAATTTGAAGGAAACAATTGCCGACTGTGGGGGAAAATATTTACAATGAAGACATAAACAGAAACTTTGTTACAAAGAGCTCATTCAAAGCGGCAAAAACATTTACAATGTGTGTATTTTTTATACAATGTATTGAGCCGAAATAGTTCGGTCTTGGGTATAGTAGGGGTATTAGCGCATTAATAGAATGATAGCAATAGATCAAACATAATTCCTCATGACGTGGGAGGATTTTTACTTATGTAATAAGAAAAAGTAAAAATCTAGCTGTAGCTGAATCAATCTGAATCATTGATGGTAGGTACGTATATGATGGAAGTGATAGCTTGATTAGGTAAATAATGGGTGGTTGAAAAATGGCTTGGAAAATAAGAGATGTCTGAAGACCAGAATCGAACTTATAAACCAGAAAGCATCAAATATCCACCAAACCAATCCAGTCACAGACTTAAATGAACCCCTCATCAAAACGCCGATAACATTCAACGAAAACAATCGAAAATCCCAGAGCTAAACACATCACCCAATAGGGTGCTCCGAAACGAAGATTTCAAGAAAACCATTGACAGTAATGATAACATTCCGGGCTTCGACATAATCATTAGTGATAGGAACAACCAAAAAAGGGGACCAAGACGTAAAATACATGAAAATAACCAACCATTTGTATAAATATATTACATAAATATATACAAATAACCAAGTATTTGTATAACATAAATAAAAAATATATAACTTTCGGTTGATTTCACAAGGAGCGAGGCTGGTGAAATATGAGCTGAAGCCATAGAGACTACATAGTCTATTAGTCCAACCCGAACCCAACCTTCGTCATACGTTGTCTTGACGGGTGGTCAAAGTTTATCTAATACTTCATGACAGTTCGCTGAGGTGTAAACTTTCATTGTATAGCCACGTCGCTTGTTCTTCTTCTTCTTCTTGTCCTCTGTCATAGCCATTTTCTGTCGTACGTATCCTCTATCTGTCGCTTGTTCTTCTTCTTCTTCTTCTTCTTCTTCTTCTTCTTCTTCTTCTTCTTCTTGTCCTCTGTCATAGCCATTTTCTGTCGTACGTATCCTCTATCTCTAGATATCTTCTCTCGTCTCTACTGTGTTCATTATCTCATTCTATGGAGTTTTATCCTATGTGATGTCATGAATCTTGAAAGTTCAGGGTTCCGCAAAGATGTTCACCTTTTGAAAAGGGTTCCGCGGGCCAAACTAATTAAGAAACACTGATGTAGATAGTACCTGCCAATACCTACATAATATCGTTGACTGACATTTACTTTTAAATACCAAAGTAGGTAAATAGCTTTAAGCTTATACTGATAAATTAATTGATTAGATGCCCCATAAAACATGTTGGAAACTTTGGCACATCCACTAAAATCGATTGATATCTCTTCAGTGTGTTTTACATACATTTCACATAATAATTATTTTAAAAAATCCTCATGACTCGCAATAGATAACATGGCGTAGATTGTTAGACACAGTCGTGGTACGTGGTGTAATAGCGATGATTATGATGAACACCAAAAACAAAGCCCTTCCAGTTGGACGAACATTATCATATCGCACACCTAGAACAAAATGTGAGTAACTCAAAATTTTCGAAAAATGCGATTTTAACTGATTCCAGCAATTCAAATACGCGCGCTTTTTCTGTGAAGATCCCATGAAAAAAAACTCAAGTGTTCCCCATTAGAGAGCACTTGCTTCGGTTTTGCACGAATTTTTTGTTGATTTTCTAACAGCGTAATGCGGGAGCATCTTTAGTTGGTTCTAGGCTTTGAGAGAAACTGTATATGCAAAAAGTAAGTAAATAATTTTGATCATTTTTTGTTTTTTGAAATTAGTTTAAAAACTTTCATCAACTCAAAATCAAGGCTTTTTGTGCATGTTTTGATCTTATTTTATGTGTGTCAATTCAAAATAGATATCTCTTCTACCTAAGTACGCCCAAATAAACTTATTGGGAAATTTGACACATCCACCAATTCATTCCGAATATACCTCTTATACCTACAGACATTATAAACTTATTGGGAAATTTGACACATCCACTAATTCATTGATAATATATTTCTTCTATGCCCATTAATACCAGTTGGAAACTTCGGCACATCCACTAATCCATTGATACCTCTTATACACCCATTAAAACTTATTGGGATTTTGCCACATCCGCACCAATTCACTGATACCTCCTATACATCCACTAAACAAACACAATGGTTACTCACTAAAAACTGGACAAAAGCCTTCTTGCCATATTTTACTGAACTGAAACTCAATCGGATTTTGACACATCCACTAACAAACTTATAAGTACCTATACATAATTATGTACCCAATCGTTATCATGGACTTAATTTGGCTGTCAGTTAACGGTAATATCCGTTGTAAAAGAACATCCAGGTAAGAAGATGGCTTCTTGGCTTGGTAAATGCAAATCAACAACCAATAAACTTACCTCTAAATACACAGATGGAAGGAAAGGAGAGTGATATCCAAAAAGAAACGCGTCGTGAACTTAGCGAAACACTTCCGAAAATAACACATGAAAAGCCGCGAATCACAACTTTAAACTAAAAACAACGCACGGGGTTTAGCTTACATTAAAAATTAGGAAAACATCAGAGGGACACAGGACATCCACGTAAATATTGGCATAATTATAATTATTACAGGTAATTACTTTATAATTATTAAAAACATTTTATCAAAATTATATAAATAAATAAAAATCTATGATCCCAACTATCAAGACAGAAAGAAAGCCATAAAAGTAGTAATAATAAATTAGCTCAATGAGAAGAAATAAAAACGGAATATCTGACGAGTTGTATCCTAATAGGGTAAACAATCAAAATCGCATTTATCACTATATGATGTCATGGTGTTATGAAGGTGTGCAGTACATAGGCGTGTACATGATTCGATAATTCCACCAGTGGAAAGCACCGTCCGTCCGTCCAGTCCCTTCTTTTTATCTGTCCTATATTCCACAATATCACTATATACTGGTGCCAATTTTAATGTTTATTAAAAGAAATTTCCAAAAGATGTTAAAGTGTTCAAGTTATCCGTAACAATGTGATTTTTATGAAGTTTCTCCTCTCTACCCCTAGAAATTTTTCATCCCTTCGATATAAGCAAGGTACATGCAGGGAAGATTTTCAAACACATATATTACATTATATTTTTTATTATTTTTTAAGAAGGGCACCTTTTTCTTTCAAAATCATATTTTCACTCCACCTATTTTAAAAGCTACCTTGAAAACAATTACAGGAGGGGAGGAGCCACATGTATGATTTAAACCAATAATATTACGGTATTGATTTAATTTTCAAATGTGCGCGCGCCCAGCATTCAATATACAAAGCTTTTTTATACTGTAAACCATTGTATATTTATTTTTACTAGCCAGATCCTTTTAAGATGTTGTAATACATTTCATTGGGACATTCGTTCTGCATCTAAAATGAATTCCGAAAATGTGGCTCATTTACCAATATTAAAAGGAATTTCGACACATCCACTCATATTGAAAAAGAATCTCGGCGCATTTAAAACCATTTTAAAATGGAATTTTGGTACATCCACCAATCTTGAAACTTTAAAGGAGTTTTGGCACATCCACCAATATTAAAGGAATGAAGAATTATATTTCATACGAGTAATATTACATTAATCATTTCATGAAAGTCCTTCAACAGGCTGTTACTTCTAAGGGAACAAAATGGGATGTCTTTCTGACGGTGCTCCTGTTAAGGTTTGATTTTACATTGCAGCGTATATACTAAACGACGTACATATATTATGAGTCATATACGATATATAAAATTTCAAATTTTATAACGGATATTCTGAGACATCGTTCCTGCCCACTATCACAGAAATATTTCCGACTTGCTAGTAAACAGAATGGGTTTACGTCATGAAAAAAATTCGAGAATTTTTTTAAAAAAATACGAGATATTTCTCTGTTTGGTTTCTCCTACAGCCTTAGCCTATTGGGAAAAAACATAGGTAATTAATTACCTATTTAGTAGTTAGTTAGTATCAAAGATCTAGCTAAGTAGGTATCAGAGATCTTACATTTCAGAACAACTGCCCTATTTGTGTTTCGCATTAAAAAGTAGAGATGTTCTTAATTTCCTCTGGGTATTTACCTACAAATGGAAAGTATGCATTCCTAGGTAGGTATATGGTGTAGATACCTACCCATAGGTAGATATAAATGCTGATAATGTTGATCGAGTGATGTTGCTCTACTAACTCATACGTCTATCATTATGGTCAGAAGCAGAACTGAATTGCACTTTGCCCATTTCATTCTCATACAAACCCCAAAATAATTCAATGAACGGGTTTCAAAACCAAAGCCTGAAAAGGTTGTTGAATTTGCAAAGACACCAAAAGGAATTCCTCGTTCAAAGATGAAATTATTACCAATTACCCAGTGGGCTTGAAAATGTTCGAATGATTTTCAGGAATTTGAAGTTTCCTCCTCCTCCTCTATTTCCAAGAAGAATTTTCAGTCATTTTATGCTGTCGAAACATATTTTATTATTGTGTACAAAAACTCCTCGAACCTAATTTCCCTTTTGAAATTTACAGTCGTACATATTTGTAGGGGCTTAGGAAATTTTCAAGCATTTTAATTCATGAAATTATTAAAACCCCATGTCTTATGTATAATATACATATTTAACTTATATTTGTATCTGCCAACCCGAGTAGGTACTCCTAGAAATATTCTTCAGATAAATTTCTTCTAATTAGTAATTTCTACACACACATATCTTAATATTCCTGAGGCAACAGTAAAGGAACGGAGACTAGGATAAGTTGGGCCTTAGATAAACGGAGAAATCGGACCCTAGATTTTCGGAATCACCTGTACCTATTCGGCCCTGAAATCTCCCAGCATTTGAATGACTTTCAGATAAATTCATACATACTTTTCCACGTTGAAAAATTTGTTTCCTCTTTGGGTAATGGATTTTTTTTCTGTCCAATCCTTTCCTTAACAATTTCTCCTTATCCTTACAGACCGGCTGTCTGTAGGTATTGTTTCCTAATATGACTTTCCATAGCTCTTCCATATCTAGTAAATCTCTTTTATTGTCTGTGAAAATTTATAAAGATTTCAGTAAACACCATTCTTCCTATTGCTAAAAATAACCTCCGTTTCTGGAAAGTTTAGCTTGTTTCTTCATAATATCCTATTCTTTCCACATGTCTCCTAGAACCATTCCAACGTCCCTGTGATATTACTCTACACAAATAGCTTCCAATATTTTATGTTTTTATCAGCTTCATGTTCGTGTCATTAAATCTTCAGAGTCATATTTCATTCTTACATGAAATCGATGTGTGTTCTCGCTAAACTTTGATAGGAAGCATTATTACGACTACCTATTATCATTATCATGACTATATTTATGATATGACTTGGTAGTAGAACCTTTGCTGATAGAAGTTATGATATTTTGGTCATTAGGGTAGGCATTAGGATGGATATTATTAGGTAGGAACTTTCGAATATCATTTGTATTGAAATTCTGTTAAATTTGTTACCTAAAGCCCGTATTCAAATCTCCCAAGAGATAAAATAGAATATCTCGACTTCAGGCTAAACTAGCTTCTGAGAGCTCTTTGAAATATTTTTTCCATTTTTTTCTCCTCCTCGACTTGAAAGTATTCAAAAATTCCTCTCTCTTTCTTAAAAAAAGAAGGAAAAAATGTTTAATAAAGAAGCTCATCCTGCCTACCATGTTTTATTGCAAGAGAATATTGGCCTTTCAATTTCTTAGCTTTATTTCCTTCTGCGCTGGCTTACCCAGGTTTTGTTGTGAACAGCTTATGAAAAATGGAAAATTCTCATTATTGTAGGTGTACGAGTATGTGCCTGCAACCTAAATTGTACAGTATTACCACGATTTCCGAGATCATGATTTTGTTTGCCTTGGAGATCATAGAAGTGTCGAAGTAAAATAGGACGAAGTTGAAGAAGAACCTAATCCCCGATCTTGTAGAGGATTTTTGCATCAGTTGCATATAATCATGCAGAATTGCATGGTAGTCTCTGACGTCCAAGGTCTATTTCTTTCTTGATTCTCCTTCATAGGTAGCAGCGTCATTTCCATCACAATGACGAGAAAAAGTTTTGTCTTGTCGTCTGCAGAAGCACATTACAGCACCATGGTATGATGGTGGTGCACCGTTGAATAATAAAACCCTTTCACATAACAGCACCAAGGTATGAAAATGAAAGCACTCTTGTGTCTGCATGATAATTATCTCTGCCCTCTATCCTATATGAAAACTGAATACTTTAAAATGTTTACACCCTTTTGTGTTCTTTCCCTGTTGCAGGACTCAGTTACATTGCTGAAGGTAAGTTCGAATTATATTTCGCGAAAGAAGGTTGAAGTTCGAATTACTCAGTGTGCGAAAAGGTTGATCGTCTGATTGGGGTAAAAGTGGGCGAACTAGGGACTTTGTAAAGGTCAAGGATTTGGCCGTTCAATTAGGAGCATTCGGTTCAGTAATAACGCCACACGCGTACATTCGTACAAGTATTAAAAAGTACCTAATAAACAGAGACAAGAACCGATGAAAAGGAGAATAGATGGAGCAAAATCCTCTGAGATGTCAGCTCCACTGCAGATGATCGACAGTCGACGCCTTCTAGCATCCGTTTTTCAATCTGTTGAAAATGTCGGGGTATTCGTCCGTTTTGTTAAAAGTCTGAAAATAGAACTGACCTAAATGTGGATCGAATAGGTAGATTTGACAAGTGAATGGTAAAATTTCTAGGACATGAGGGAAATCTTTCCAAAGTTCTCAAACAAACAGGACATTAAAGTACAAATATTATCTTTCGTATACGTATTTCAAGTATCTCATAAGTACCTAAAACAATAATGTACGTGAAATACAAGCACTGCTTCTCCTACGGATGAAAAATGTAAGTGAAGAAGTTTCAAAGTTTGGAAAAAGTACCTACCGGTGTTTCAGTATTGTGTAGACAGCACAAACATTTACATCAGTTCAGTCGGTCAAAGAGAACAAAGCCAAACATAAAACAAACATTTCTTCCTCTGGGTAAGAGTTACTCGTATGGTACATAGCACACACGCCTCGATTTAAAATTTCACCTCGATTTAAAATTTCCGGTGCGGTTTGGAAAAGGTTATAATTTTCTTCTTTTTCACAAAGAGAAAAAAGTGTAAAGGCATTATTATATGGTAAACCGTATTCCCTTCTCTTCTTTTGCATCACACACGAAATCTCCTGCAGGCATTGATTTAAGTTCAACTCTCCCTTCGTTCAAAACCTAGGAAATATTTGTCTCCGTTTTGTTAAAAGTCTGAAAATAGAACTGACCTAAATGTGGATCGAATAGGTAGATTTGACAAGTGAATGGTAAAATTTCTAGGACATGAGGGAAATCTTTCCAAAGTTCTCAAACAAACAGGACATTAAAGTACAAATATTATCTTTCGTATACGTATTTCAAGTATCTCATAAGTACCTAAAACAATAATGTACGTGAAATACAAGCACTGCTTCTCCTACGGATGAAAAATGTAAGTGAAGAAGTTTCAAAGTTTGGAAAAAGTACCTCGTATTTCAAGTATCTCATAAGTACCTAAAACAATAATGTACGTGAAATACAAGCACTGCTTCTCCTACGGATGAAAAATGTAAGTGAGGAAGTTTCAAAGTTTGGAAAAAGGCCTTCAGATTTTTTGGATATTCAATTTGATATCTGACATTCTTGTATGAAGTGTATTATGTGCGTCCTTCAGTTTTTCAACTGTTGTGGATTAAGTAGGTAATAAAGTACACTATCAGCATTGGATTCATAAGTGATTCTGTAAGCACTTCCCACACATCATACTTACAACAAAAGAACATTAGAAGTTGATGCCTCATCCAAAATCGGTAGGTATTATAGCTATTAGGTTTCTACTATTTCTAATGATAATGAAATATTGAAGAAGAAAAATTTAAATCAATCAAGAACTCCTCGAAAGAACACCCCACGGAGTGTTTGGCACACTCATGCAAAAGCGTGAAAGTGTAAGAAGAATATTAAAAGATTTAGAGAAAGGCATCAGCAGAAAGAGAAGAAAATCCATGCTACACAATATTAACAAAGCTAAGCCGAATCGAACACGGATTTAAAAAATAAAATAAATATCAATAGAGAGGAGCTTTGCAGAGAGAAGTATAAAAAACGAACGTTGTTGTATATGATGTGGGATGAGATATGAAAAGTGTGGAGGGAATGCAGATAACGCGTGGCTTAGCATTCCGCTTGAATGCCACTTCTAAAAAGTTACATTAGGAAACAAGGAAAAGACCCTCTCTCTGACGATGTTCAATTCGACAAGAAAAAAATCAATGTCATTCACACAAGGAGCTTTTCCGAGGCGATATAGTGAGTAAACCGTTTATCCGAGGACCTTTGTGTAGATGATCGACAGTCGACGCCTTCTAGCATCCGTTTTGCAATCTGTTGAAAATGTCGGGGTATTCGTCCGTTTTGCCCTTCAGATTTTTTGGATATTCAATTTGATATCTGACATTCTTGTATGAAGTGTATTATGTGCGTCCTTCAGTTTTTCAACTGTTGTGAATTAAGTACACTATCATCATTAGATTCATAAGTGATTCTGTAAGCACTTCTCACACATCATACTTACAACAAAAGAACATTAAAAGTTGATGCCTCATCCAAAATCAGTAGGTATTATAGCTATTAGGTGTCTACCTCGTGTCTACTATTTCTAATGATAATGAAATATTAAAAAGAAAAATTTAAATCAATCAAGAACTCCTCGAAAGAACACCCCTCGGAGTGTTTGAAAATTTGGACCGATTGCAATACTTTCATTACTAGTATAGCTCGCTATACTGTAGTAATAGAAAGTTAATAGCTATCTAATTTGTACAGGTATCTCCCGTTCCTGTTATTAATTAAACAAAAACATTATGAAACAAAGGTTATCATCATACTCGGACAATGTTGAATAGAAAATGATGAAAAATATAATAAAATGGAAAAAAACTTGGCAACTTGGCATTTTCCTATTTAAAAAGCATAAACTCTACCCAACTTATGAGATAAAATATTGTTTTCTTTTCTTAATTAATCATTAGCACAACTTTCCTTTCACTCTTTCACTTTCTGCTCTTTGCTTATAGCAAATAGCTGCGAAAAAATAAGGAAAGAGTTAATTATGAATGTTAGAATCCGCTTATGAAATTAGAAATTAAAATAAAAGCTCCCCATTCCATTTTATATGGTTTATTTTTTGTGGCACTTGATTTATTTTGGGAGGAACGACTTGGCGGGGTCTTTTTTATGCCACGAAGTGGTATTTTTTGGGGTTAATCATTAGCACAACTTTCCTTTCACTCGTTCACGTTCTGCTCTTAGACTAAGCAAATAGCTGCGAAAAAAATAAGGAAAGAGTTAATTATGAATGTTAGAATCCGCTAATGAAATTAGAAATTAAAATAAAAGCTCCCCATTCCATTTTATATGAAAGTTCTTCACTGTATTTTTATTTAACAAGTTCTTCAATGTAGACAGATATTATGTTGCATTTCTGTTCGCTTTAAATGGAGTGCAAGTTAATAATGCACGTTGAGATCAAAATGACCAGTGCTAAAATGAAATGTGTGAAGAAATCATAAATAATGAACGATTTGTACATGATAATAAAAACAGTGCCATCAGTTGAAATGTAGGGAGAATATTCAAATAAAGCTGGAAACTGGCCCTCCCCGGTCAAGGGCAAAATGACCAGTGCTAAAATGAAATGTGTGAAGAAATCATAAATAATGAACGATTTGTACATGATAATAAAAACAGTGCCATCAGTTAAAATGTAGGGAGAATATTCAAATAAAGCTGGAAACTGGCCCTCCCCGGTCAAGGGAAAAAAAGATGTTGTACAACACAAAAGTGGAAGGGCGAAACAAAAGGGAGGGAGGAAGATGTCGGACATTGGTCAATGATTATTGTTTTTTGTGAAGTAAAAAAACATAACTTATAAAAGGGGTTATGAAACTGGTGAGTAAATGTTCATAAATTTCATTACTGGATGAGACTTTCGAAAACTATTAGGACAGAGAAAAGGGGGAAAAGGCTTGTGTTTGCGTGGGTTACAGGAAGTTGAAGAATTTAAGTTTGAAACAAAGTTGAGTTTGAAATGAATTGCGTGAGGAAATGTGTGGACAAGGGATGGTCCAGTTGTTTTGAGTTTGATATTTGATACAGAAGGTAGAATTTGGTCACTAGGTACTATAAGTATTGGGCACTAAAGAACCAAGAATCAATTAGAAAGTTGACGCCATTTTGAAACTGCTACAAAACCGCAGAAATTTACATATGTAGTCCACATTCTTGCAGTTGTTATCTTGCTTTTTTTTTCAAACACCCCAAGAAATACCTAGTTCAATCAACATGGAGAAATTCAGTTTATAGAGATTAGAGATACCTATATCCACAGTGGAATATACAGTCAAATTAGCCATACCATTGTAGGCTATAAAACTTAAGTGTGTAGAGATATTAAGATTAAATTGAGTCATTAGTCATTAGATCTACATCTACATAACCATAACCTAGACTTCTAGAGTTTCTGGTGCAGGGTCTATAATTTTGAGGAATCAGCAAATTTCACATTCACCATATAAGATGTTATATAAGGTACCATGTTTTCAGGGATTTGGTAAATGATAAACCATATGCCAAATGAGCCAAATCCAGTCGTACTGTGGACTTTCCGGGAAAAATTATCTAGCTTGTTCTACTCCCTTTTCTTTTGAAATTCAAATGATTCGTACGAACTACTCTCACTAGATTTTATGTCACGTCATCTCACTCTTGACTTTTACACAAAGATCTCTCTAACATTTTACGCAGACATGAAGAATAGGAACCACAAATGACAAAAAAGTAGTTGTACTCGGCTTTGTTGAAATTTTACAAGGAAGAAAGATCTCAAACAATGTAAAATAAAATTTGAAAACTGATACTTCTCGGCTCGACTGGAGATATTGAACAATCAATTGAGTATTCGAGACCTGGTAATTGAATCAATGTAGGACCCAGGTATTTCTTTCAATTCAAAATGATGTCAAATTAGTTTTGCTCTTTTAGAATCCACAACGCCGCCGGCTTTTGAGTTGTCCCTCTTTGAAACATTGTGTTCTACCTTTTCACAAATTGCTTTCTATTTTTCGTCAAAATTGATCTTTCTCTGAAATTTTCGAGAAGTCATTATGTCTGCCGGGGAGCAAGGTTTTCACATAATGATGTTTGTGTTTTAATTATTCAAATGGAACTCATTTCACAGCTTTTTAAGTATTTGCAAGTCATGACCTCACCTGTATTATTATGGTTAAAATAGCACCTTGTAATTCGCGTTGTGTGTCCACCTGAGTTATTTTCCAATATTGTTCTCTTCTTTGGTTATACCTAGTTAATTTTGCTAAGAAGTTATAAAATCAAAGGGTGGAATTATCAAAGGTCAATTTCCACCATTCAACACACGAGTCGTTTATACTTTCATAGCCTGTTTTGCAGAACATTATACAGTCCAACACCATTTTATAGTCAATAAAGGTCTACATCTCCTTTCAAAGAAGGAACCAGTCTTACCTTTGTGAGTAAGATCGTCGTGGGCAGAGTTGGGAGGCCATGCTGAGGCAGGTCCAAGGTGGTGATGGTGGTGGTGATGTTGGTGATGGTGAGGCGGTAATAGAGCTGCTTGTTCTGGTCGGGAAATCCCTTGGAGCATCTGGAAAAAGTAGTCAGAAGATACAGTCATCTTGCCATATTTTACTGAACTGAAACTCAATCGGATTTTGACACATCCACTAACAAACTTATAAGTACCTATACATAATTATGTACCAAATCGTTATCATGGACTTAATTTGGCTGTCAGTTAACGGTATTATCCGTTGTAAAAGAACATCCAGGTAAGTATCAGTTCAGTCGGTCAAAGAGAACAAAGCCAAACATAAAACAAACATTTCTTCCTCTGGGTAAGAGTTACTCGTATGGTACATAGCAGACACGCCTCGATTTAAAATTTCACCTCGATTTAAAATTTCCGGTGCGGTTTGGAAAAGGTTGTAATTTTCTTCTTTTTCACAAAGAGAAAAAGTAAAAAGTGTAAAGGCATTATTATATGGTAAACCGTATTCCCTTCTCTTCTTTTGCATCACACACGAAATCTCCTGCAGGCATTGATTTAAGTTCAACTCTCCCTTCGTTCAAAACCTAGGAAATATTTGTCAACTATACTCCAGCAAGATTCCAACTCAAACTCTCACTGCTCATGTTTTATGGATAAGACATACATCTTCTTCTCCTCCTTTGTGGTGCTTTTCTCCTTTTCCTTCCTCTTCGCCACCTCTTTCTTCCTTCCTCTTGTCATCCATCTCTTCTTCTTCTTCCTTCCTCTCCTCCTCCGTCTCTTTATTTTCTTCTCTCTCGTTCTGTTTCCTATGTACCCTTTCTTTTTTTCCTGATAACATTTACGAAAACAGACGGTTTGTTACCTACATCTTCGTACAATATCTGCTTAAGGAATCGAGCTTTGTCACAAACGCTGACGCTACCTTCCGCGTCTTTTATTTGTTTTTCCAATATTGTCTTTGTTCTAGGTTGTATTCGTAGGTATCTGTTTTATGCTAAATGCATCTGAAGATGTTTTTGAACTTCTGTCCGCATTTTTATGACCATTTTGTATTTTTGTCGGCGAGGCTGTTTGTTCTTTAGTCGTACATATTCTTTTACCCCGCTAGAGAAAATGGTCGCTCGGTGCAGCAGACGAAACTGGGAAAGTGGGAACATATCTATTTATTTCAAAACTTTAAAAAACATCTACCGACATCAACAACATAGCAGATAGTCCATTTCCCTCCATTTCAAGTCCCATTATTGTAAAAGTTAATATAGAACATAAAAACAAGCATCATTCAATAGGATAAGGAAAGTCGTGTGATGTTCACACCAGATTTTTTCTGATAACATTTACGAAAACAGACGGTTTGTTACTACATCTTCGTAGAATATCTGTTTAAGGAGTCGAGCTTTGTCACAAACGCTGACGCTACCTTCCGCGTCTTTTATTTGTTTTTCCAATATTGTCTTTGTTCTAGGTTGTATTCGTAGGTATCTGTTTTATGCTAAATGCATCTGAAAATGTTTTTTGAATTTCTGTCCGCATTTTTATGACCATTTTGTATTTTTGTCGCTGAGGCTGTCTGTTCTTTAGTCGTACATATTCTTTTACCCCGCTAGAGAAAATGGTCGCTCGGTGCAGCAGACGAAACCGGGAAAGTGGGAACGTATCTATTTATTTCAAAACTTTAAAAAACATCTACCGACATCAACAACATAGCAGATAGTCCATTTCCCTCTTTTTCAAGTCCCACCTTCCCACCTCTCACACGTATGTTTTCACTTTCAATCATAATTATCGTATCGCAAACAAAACGGGGACAAAAACTACACACAACAGATAGAGTATTGACATTCACAGGCCAAGGGTGTTCCGGGAGTAATTAAACACTGTCAATTAACTTGGAAAGCACAATATAACACAGGTCACATGGAGACTTCCCCGTGGGGAGTCACAACATACCCCCCAGGAATCTCGGGATGAGGCGAAAACAATATTGGAATCTTGTTTTTCTCTACACACACACAACAGATAGAGTATTGACATTCACAGGCCAAGGGTGTTCCGGGAGTAATTAAACACTGTCAATTAACTTGGAAAGCACAATACAACACAGGTCACATGGAGATTTCCCCGTGGGGAGTCACAACATAAACCCCAGGAATCTCGGGATGAGGCGAAAACAATATTGGAATCTTATTTTTCTCTACATGCTCTCGCAGAAATGTCGTACGTGTAGAGAAAAAACGTGAAATTCTTTATTGAAATTACATCCCAGGAATGAGAGAGCTGAGAAAGAGCAGAAGTATTTTCTCACGAATGGAGTTTTTTCACTATTAAAGAACTTGGGAGATTTTTTTCCAGACAGAACAACAATCAATCAAAATGAATTCGACAAGAAAAAAATCAATGTCATTCACACAAGGAGCTTTTCCGAGGCGATATAGTGAGTAAACCGTTTATCCGAGGACCTTTGCAGATGATCGACAGTCGACGCCTTCTAGCATCCGTTTTTCAATCTGTTGAAAATGTCGGGGTATTCGTCCGTTTTGTTAAAAGTCTGAAAATAGAACTGACCTAAATGTGGATCGAATAGGTAGATTTGACAAGTGAATGGTAAAATTTCTAGGACATGAGGGAAATCTTTCCAAAGTTCTCAAACAAACAGGACATTAAAGTACAAATATTATCTTTCGTATACGTATTTCAAGTATCTCATAAGTACCTAAAACAATAATGTACGTGAAATACAAGCACTGCTTCTCCTACGGATGAAAAATGTAAGTGA
>NW_007377907.1:138462-148605 GCF_000475195.1 Diaphorina citri | reverse complement strand
TGACTTACAGTTGAGAAGTTGCGGGTTCGATACTCCCCTGTGTCAACAAATTTCCCTTTTATTACATTTTTACTTTCTACATCCCAGGAATGAGAGAGCTGAGAAAGAGCAGAAGTATTTTCTCACGAATGGAGTTTTTTCACTATTAAAGAACTTGGGAGATTTTTACTTTCTATTACCTTTACGTATAGGGAACCTATACAAGGTAATGTTACTTTCTTCTATTTCTTTTCAAATACTTACGTATTCTGCAAATGTAATAGAAAGTCGTGTGATGTTCACACCAGATTTTTTTTCAGACAGAACAACAGTCACTCAAAATTAATGAATAAAGCAAAAAATAAATGAATAAAAAATCAATTTTTACCTATGCTGTTGGACAATAACTTGATCTTGTCCAAAAGCACAGTCTCATATTGGTTCGCCTTAACCAACATCATCAAGGGTAACAGGATAATACATCATATCTGCAATGGGTTGCCGCCGTGCCGTGATAAACCCTACTATAAATAATCAATAAAGCAAAAAATAAATGAATAAAAAATCAATTTTTACCTATGCTGTTGGACAATAACTTGATCTTGTCCAAAAGCACAGTCTCATCTTGGTTCGCCTTAACCAACATCATCAAGGGGAACAGGATAATACATCATATCTGCAATGGGTTGCCGCCGTGCCGTGATAAACCCTACTATAAATAATGAGAAAATGACAAAGAAACTGACAACAGTAAATACCAGACAAACAGAAGCACATGTAAACAATACTCTCAATATTAGGGTAGGTACCCACCTCCTACCTGTATACACACAAAAGTACTTGATGATACTTTAGAAAAGAACGAGAGAAGAAAAGGCAACACAAATAGCATGGAGGAGATGCTACACAAAGCTGCTGAAGCACCACTTGGAATCATAACAATATCCAATGTATTCATATACTTGGAGAGAGGATATCGTGTAATAAAGTTTCTCTTTTCTCCTTCAACATCATCTACCCTTGTGTTGAAGAAGAAGTTAATGGCCTAATAGAGGTATTATTGCATTGAAAGGTAAGCAGGAGGGGCGGTGTGTTGCTAGGAAATGTTTCATATCGTTCAGAGTCTCTTCTTCCTTTTCCTTTGTGCTGTGAACAAAAAGTGTCTCCTCTTTGGCTGCTCGCTCCTCCATTTCTATCTCCTCTTTCATTTAATTTTGTTGGGTTTTAACTTTTATCTTGTTTTGTTCTTCCAATGACTTTTTTGACTTTAAATATCTTCGTCGTAGTCTTTCTTCTCTCTTTTCGCAAAATGAACTTTGTTGTTTGGGAGAAAGTTTATATCTATTTAAAACTTGTACCGGGTGGTTTCCACCATGTGTTCCTTTTATTTTTCTGATGCCTATTCGGTTCATATGTCGAATGGCATGGTATTTACCTACTACATATTTATTTGAAATTTGCTAACTGCTGCAAGACCTTTGTTTGATTAAACGATGATCTCATGTATTTCAGTCACGAGATTCTTCTTCTACCAGAACCTACTTTGCTTTGCATCCTCCCCTGGAGGATAATCCCCACTCTAAAAACATTAAATTTAACTGATTTCTTTTTCCCCTCCGGCAGGTATCATCAATTAACCGCGTGCTGCGGAATTTGGCCGCTCAGAAAGACGCCTCCAACCAGTCCCCATGCTCCAATGTACCTAACAACCCGGCCGACACTGTGTACGATAAGCTGAGGCTCCTCAACGGCCAGACCTCTTCTTGGCCTCGGCCCTCTCACTGGTACCCCACCAATACCTCCCCCTTCCCCTCCATGCAGCCCAGCCCCACCATTCTGCCCGACGTGGTCAATCTGCCCAGCAAGAAAGGTAAGATTTTTAGAATTTGTATTTCCTCTCCATGTCAATTTTTTGCCGGATGTTTAGAGCCGGAAGAAACAAACATCACATAGCCTTGATGGTTTCCCACCTTCGATGGAAGAGGAACATAAAGAAGAACTCAATTTTTTGCCTATTTGATGAGGTTAGTCTGGACTTAGATACGAGTAGGTATTAATTTCTAAATCTAGCATCTACCAAAATCGAGACAATCTGTAATTTTGTTGAAAATGTGTTGTAAGCTGCAAAAATTTGGGTATTAGCTATGCAGAATAATCAGTTATTTAGGGAACAGAGAGCAGAGAGAAAAGGGAAAGGGAAATAAAGAGAGGGGGAAAAAGGGATTGGAAGGACAGGAGGTATGTCATACATTTATTAGGTACCAACGTGGAGCGCCCTGCAGTAGAGGTAGTAATAAAGATGGCAACCCCTGAGGCCCTGATATGGGATATTGCTGATGGATTCAAATAATGTTCGAGTAATGCTTTTGAGAGTTTTATATCATCAGTTTTAATTCCCTCTAATGAAAAACAGGGACTGTGCATGTTAATACTTCGGTTGTACATGTACGTCCTAGTTTGGACAGTGTCGAATGCTAGCATAAGGTCAATTGATACTGAAATTTTAACGTCACCATATAACTGCTAAGTTAAGATCTTTAGTAAAGGCTCTTTAGTGATGACTGATGATGTTTATACCTCCCATTCGGCGACAAGCTACTCGCCTCCTCACATTAATATTACCCAGCCTGAGGCCGGGAAAAGCCAACAACACGCGCCTAGAGTTCAGACTTTCACCCATCGGGATACGACAGGCGCGCAACTTGCTTAACTTAAGTGATTCATCGGGACACGTAGAGTAGACGTGCTATCGCCGCGTCGAAGTGGGCTTTCAGTAGACTTCACAGGTTCACCCAAAATAATGACCTATAGGTATAATTTTGTCACAACGAGTGACTACATGCGAGTCTTTCTATAATAAAATTATGTTATGTATACTTTTGGGTGTCGGGTCTTTGTTTTGGGCAAATCCGGCTCTGTGACTCTCCCAAACCATGGCAACTCTCCGGCACTGCCTTCAATGTCTCATAGTTCATTAGATAATTGATTGGAGCTGATAACGGATACCTATTTGTTAATACCCCTCCCCTGGTACAATATACGAACAAGGGTGGACTTAACAATACTTTATCATGTTCAAGATTAATATTTCGCAGCCTCTGCTTGAAATACGTACAGATAAACTAAATGAATACAGAGTTTACAGAGTGGTGTAAACGCTGGGCTTATCAGCACGATTCCATGTCCAGAGTTTGTTGAAAAGAAGGGTTGAACAATGATATGTTATCTGATTATAATTTAGATTAACAATACAATTTATTATTGTTGCATTTTCATTTACTTGTACTTAGTACATATGTATGTACCTACTTAGGTTGGCGCGTATTTGACTAGTTGGGAAGAATAGCACATCCACTAATATTTAGATGTGCCAAAGCTATGTAGCATTTGTTGGGTTGGAAAAAATGACACATTCACTATTTTTTGGTGTATCACCTACAGAATGGCAGGCTGAAATGTTCAGCATAATATGCAATGTTCCCAACCAGCCAATAAGAACTCAGTTCATCGGGTTCAACCAATAGGAGCTTCGGAGGAAAATGGTGGAGTCAAAAAGGATCCCAAAGATATAATTAAAATGTTTCGGAACAACTTGACTAAAGAGAGGCAAATGCGAGAGGGAGAGAGATGATATTAAAAAATTAAAAACAATATCTCTTTGTAAATTGAAACAAGGACGATAGAGAGGGAGGGGGGATTTCAAAATTCCACCTCTTCACAAAGCAAGAGCAGGGGGATGGGTTCAAATATCTCTTTGGAAACAAATTAAAACAAACATTGTGTGCGGAGCTGAAGTTGATATTCGCCCCGAACCTAAACAAACATGCTGCACAGCACACACATGAAAAGCAGGCTGGCCTCACAGCAAGCTCGTGCTTTCAACTGTTGCGGTTGGTTTTGACATTTTCGGCGGGGAAAACTCAAGAGAAGAAGTGAGGAGAGGGGGGAGAACGAAAAGTGTGCGGTTTTTACCCCAAAAACGAAAATACTTTGGGGTAATTGTAAACATTGTATACATAAACGCATAGTTATACATAGCATCAAATAACCAAATGTTGCTACTCCTTTTGTAAACTCAAGAGAAGAAGTGAGGAGAGGGGGGAGAACGAAAAGTGTGCGGTTTTTACCCCAAAAACGAAAATACTTTGGGGTAATTGTACACATTGTATACATAAACGCATAGTTATAGCATCAAATAACCAAATGTTGCTACTCCTTTTGCGCCAAGAGAGAACCCTAACCCCTTGAAAAATATGGGATGATTTTTTTGTTTGTTTGTTGGCTACATTTGCCTTCAGGCGTTTTGTTTGATTTGTATCTATATTTTTTTCTCTGGGATTACATTGCTCTTGTTTGTGTCTGTTTCTGATTTGCAAGTGTTTTTCATATTTTCATTTTTTAGAATTATCCTTTTATGTTTACTTTAACAACAGGCAGTCTGCCACAAAGGAAAAATCAAGTGAAATTATTTAATGAGGAAAATCGAAGTTGAAGTTTGATCTACTGGATTTTACATTATTACCTAGGTATTTGTGACATTGGTTTGTCCATAATCATAACCAGCACCCACGTCCTCCTGCTCCTTCTTGTTGTAGTGTTGTATTCTGGAACGTAGGTCTATTGGACACAAAAAATAAATTACCTAATATTTTTCTTTAGAAAAATTTTAAACTCTTTTCGCAGTCTTTTCAAAATATTACCTACATTTTTTAGGAGGGCGGTACCAAGAAACCGATATGCTCCAAACCTTAAACAACAAGACAACAACAACAACAACAAATCCAACATAATTACATGTTTTCTTAAACGGTGCAGCGCGACTAGGACTATTACAAAGAAATGTCTCCTATCGGAAATAATAAGGCAGGTTACACATTCTCTGTTAGGGAAACCCTTTCCAAGTTGTTGACGTATAGCTGAGACCCCCTCAAGTGCGTGGGAAATCACAACGGGTGACGCTTGTCATTCAACTTTCCCGATAGAAATCTTCTCATCTGATAACGCTGTCAAAGAGCACGAAACGTGTGATATGTGATGCTTGGGTTACTTTCCTTTTTATGTACAACAAGTTGCGCTGATTTGTAGATTTTCTCAGCCGATTTCCTTTGAAAAGTTCCAAAGTTTCAGGGTTTCAACTTTGTAGGTGCATTCGAAATTTCGAACCTTTGATAAAGAAAAGGATTCGGATTATCCTTAACTTTTTCTTTCTCTCTCTCTTTCTTTGTCTTGATATTTTTCTCTTCATATCTACAGTTCTCCCTCTCTCACTCCCGTCGCTCTGTCTGTCTCTCTCACTCACGTTTGACGTTATTACATCATCAAATTTTGACGAAAGCACAAAGATCAACAATGATTTTAACATCGTTAAAGACAATATTTACAAAGCACGTTAAACACAACAACAAACAAGAGACGAGAGGTAAAATTTCACCTTTCTAATGCTAAATCCCCTCTTGTACCGTCAACCCTTGTGCCAACCTTTACCTTGTAAAGTACCTTGTAAAGTGGCGACATAAATTAAATTCAAAGCAAGAGGTGACAATTTCTCTAAAGAAAGCACAAAGATCAACAATGATTTTAACATCGTTAAAGACAATATTTACAAAGCACGTTAAACACAACAACAAACAAGAGACGAGACGAGAGGTAGAATTATTTCACCTTTCTAATGCTAAATCCCTTCTTGTACCGTCAACCCTACCTTGTGCCAACCTTTACCTTGTAAAGTGGCGACATAAATTAAATTCAAAGCAAGAGGTGACAATTTCTCTAAGGCAGATGGGTGAGGACGTAATTTCTCCGAGAAATGGGAAGGAAGAGAAAGACTAATTTCTCCAAACAGAGAAGAGAGTAATTTCTCCGAAAAATACTCGTGCATGAAAATGTAACGAGATTTTAAGCAAGGTAGAGGTAGGGTCGGACGTAGAGGATGAAGCAACATCTTGTAAAGTACACAAAACCCCGTGACAACACAAGTACCGGGCATCCTCTGTACAGGAATTCCTTCAGGAAGTCAATTCGAATAAATAAAAGCGACCCAAAACAGTTTTCACAAACATTTTGCTTTGAAAAGATTCCGCTCAAGAAGAGGCTGAGCTTTGGGGAAGAAAGAGAGGAAAGATTTCGACCGTTTTTTGGCGGTTTTTAGCTATACCGACTAAACGGTTAGAGATATGGTAAAAGTTAGGGTAAAATAATGCTCAAATAAGTCACAAAATCTTTGAAGTTTTGTGCAACATTGCCTGTCATTAGCAATGCACAGGGCTTATTGAATTGGTCCATTGAAAAATTGAATATAAGACACAAAATATCACATCATTTTCACGAAAGAAAATTTTCCGACTGCGCTATGTTTAGTGTGGAAGACACGGATTTCAAGATTTCAGACTGAACATTTATTGTGACAAATCATCTGGCCAAAACTACTACCAAACAATTAAAAAATTAAAAACAATATCTCTTTGTAAATTGAAACAAGGACGGCCCCCTCTGCGTTTCCTTTACCCTTCTGTTTCTAAACAGTTTTCCTTTAGTTTATTGCTATATCCCTCCTCCTCCACTTCTGGCCGACTAATATACGAGATTAGTTCGATGCCACGGTAAACAAATAAACAAAATTTGAAAGTTCATTTGTCCGTAATAATCCGTTTTGTCATGTTAGGATTTGCTTTTCGCACAAGGTTTGTTTTTCTATTTGATTGTTATGCCACATCCACATTTCCAATCTCTGGTACTGCAATGTGTTTTTATGGGAAAATATTGGGTTTTCGGAATTTTCTCCGTCTGTTTGTTACCTTGATGCCTGATTTCCTTGTGACCTTGGTGTTCCGAATTCTTAATTATTCTTGGTGGAGGCGCTAAAACTCCCGAACATTTGTTGTTGAGATGACAAATATCTGATTATTTTTAATGAAAATTTCTGGGAGCAGGGTCATATTTTGATATTTTGGGTGACATTTATGTACCGAATAACAAGCTTCAATGCTTTCCATTTTCTCAAGACAATCGGACAGCCTAACTTTCTTTCTTTCTGGGAATTTAATAAATTCACAAACATGTGTAACATTTTTTCCAACATCACAAGTGTATAAGTTTTTTTTTATATAATAAAATATTTGAAATTCTGTACACCATTATGGAATATCTACTTTTTTTCATATTCGAAAATACTGAAAAACAAAAAGAAATAGAAAAAAAAAGCTAAATTTAATATGATTTTGTTCATACCGCCGGGCGCCTGCCGTATTGTTTGTAATATTATCTCCCTCCTCCTATTTTTTCTCCCTCTCCTATCTCCCTTTTTCCCTTTTTCATCCCCTCTCCCTCCCCAACTCAGTTATTACATTATGTTGTTTTTTTATCAGACTTTTTGTATTCCAGAGCCAAGGTAGACATATTTTTTATATCGTTTACTGAAATTTTGCTTGCAAGAGGGGGAAAAATCTACATTGTGCCATATGCAAGAAGTTTAGGATTTTTATTATTTCTCCTCTTGAAATATAGAGGTATACCTACCTAATACATAGGTCAGAGGTTCTCAACCGGTGGTACGCGTACCACTGGTGGTACGCGGATACATTTTAGGTGGTACGCAGTCATATATTAATAACAATAAAAAATGTTGAATGGTGGGGTTTTAAGACTATAATTAATCAAAATAATTGATAAGAAACTAAAAAAATCAGAAATAGAAAAAAAAAGCTAAATTTAATATGATTTTGTTCATACCGCCGGGCGCCTGCCGTATTGTTTGTAATATTATCTCCCTCCTCCTATTTTTTCTCCCTCTCCTATCTCCCTTTTTCCCTTTTTCATCCCCTCTCCCTCCCCAACTCAGTTATTACATTATGTTGAGAAATAGAAAAAAAAAGCTAAATTTAATATGATTTTGTTCATACCGCCGGGCGCCTGCCGTATTGTTTGTAATATTATCTCCCTCCTATTTTTTCTCCCTCTCCTATCTCCCGTTTCCCCCTTTTTTGATCCCCTCTCCCTCCCCAACTCAGTTATTACATTATGTTGTTTTTTTTATCAGACTTTTTGTATTCCAGAGCCAAGGTAGACATATTTTTTATATCGTTTACTGAAATTTTGCTTGCAAGAGGGGGGAAAAATCTACATTGTGCCATATGCAAGAAGTTTAGGATTTTTATTATTTCTCCTCTTGAAATATAGGTAGATACCTACCTAATACCTAATACATAGATAGGTAATACCTAAGCACTAAGTATCCTATATGAATGAACATTGAAATATTGGAACTGAGGCAAAACAGTTACCAGCTTCTTGGTGAAGGCCCTTGGTGCTTATGTTGTTGCTTTTTGACTGTTTCTTCCCTTTGATTCAAACGGGAACAAAATGATCTCTATATATAAATATAAGGTGGTACGTCAAAATCTCTGAAAATTTCAAGTGGTACGTGTTTACTAAAAGGTTGAGAACCCCTGACATAGGTAATACCTATGAGCACTAGGTATTCTATATGAATGAACATTGAAATATTGGAACTGAGGCAAAACAGTTACCAGCTTCTTGGTGAAGGCCCTTGGCCTTGGTGCTTATGTTGTTGCTTTTTGACTGTTTCTTCCCTTTGATTCAAACGGGAACAAAATGATCTTTTCCTCCTACCTCTTTTCTTCTTACACTTCTTTGTCCTGCCCACATTTTTTACTCTTTTTTCTTCTTTGACTTCTTCTTCCTCTAGTTCTCCTTCTTCTTCTTCTTCTTCTTCTTCTTCTTCTTCTTCTTCTTCTTCTTCTTCTTCTTCTCTTCTTCTACTTCTTCCTCTACTTTCTTTCTTTCGTCGTTTCTATTACTTATTTATGTTTATTAGCTCATATTTTTCTGTTACACAAAAAGTCCAAAGTGTGGTTTTGAATTGTGTTTCATTTTGTTCTCCTTCTTCTTCTTCTTCTTCTTCTTCTTCTTCTTCTTCTTCTTCTTCTTCTTCTTCTCCTCCTCCTCCTCCTCCTCCTCCTCTCCTCCTTCTTTTCTTCTACTTCTTCCTCTACTTTCTTTCTTTCATCGTTTCTATTACTTATTTATGTTTATTAGCTCATATTTTTCTGCAACACAAAAAGTCCAAAGTGTGGTTTTGAATTGTGTTTCATTTTCCCCTTTTTGTCTTCGTGCCAACAAAGTTCCTTCTTTATTAAAAATGGGTTTGGAATTTATTTGTATTTTCCTTTTTTTTTTTTGAGCCACAATGCATTTAATGGTAATAGCTGTAGGTGGAACTGAATGCATGTACAATTGTACATACTTATGTATGGTGAGCTACGGTACCTGTTTTGCGCAAGATTAGAGTCCATATTTATTCAGTTTTATATGAATGGGGAGTTCCACTTGTATACCTACTTACTTACCAACCTATACCTTTTCCAGAACATTAGAAATACACAACTTGCAATAGGTAATTACTCATTTAGGTAGGATTCGAATTTTACGAACGATTAGATTTGCATTTAGTTTTAAAGTTCTGTAAAGAAAATAATTGAAAAAAATATTAGAAAAAAAGTTTTGCGAAAATAGAAGTGCGTGAAACTTCATGGCTGTATTTAGGTTGATTAAGACTAGCTCATGGAAAAAGTCATTTCTAGTCAATCTCACTTGAGAAAAGTAAGTTACTTTGTGAAAGGAGGGGGAACATTAAAAGTTCATTTCCAATAAGTTTTCGAGTTTCACGACATATAATGCCTCCTCTCCCTTTTAAGAGCAGAGACACCCTAAGCGCTGGTGTATCTATTCCTGTTATGAGACCTCATAAAAATTCGCCCTATAAATGTGGTTAGGGGCATTTAGGGACGAGTTTACATAGGGAAAATAAATCTTTGAAAAAAAGATTATAAAAAAGTTAATAAAGAAATGTCTTGAAATTTTGATTTACGTTTAGATTAGCTAAGCAATTTTAGCTTAGGATGGTTTAGCTCATTTAATGGATAACGTTAAACGGATAAATGTACAAGACCTTTTCCATATCCAACATTCATTCATCCATATGTTCACCTTGAGGGGGGTAGTATATTTTGACTTATTTATATCCTGAAGATTAGAACGCGTTTTGTGCCATGGCATCGAGTGGTATGTATTCATACATGTTAACATGTACGTAAGTCAAGGTGGATGTCGATAATGGTAATTTACGTAACACCGAATAAAACTTAT
>NW_007377907.1:136137-137929 GCF_000475195.1 Diaphorina citri | reverse complement strand
ATGGGGCTACTTCTTTGATGCAGATTACCTGCCCTTAATCAGCTGACAGCAGCGTTCAATTTTCCCTGTGAATCTCTTGTTATAATTGGTATAGTAGTTATGTTTTTAAAGTAAATTTTAATGTATTTAAATTCCTGACGACAGATAAATACCATACACATAAGGTAAATAACCCTTACAGAGGTAATGCAATTATGCCCTTTTATAAAAATGTCTGCGCTTAGAATTTTAAACAAGAGTGCGAAGCCCCTCCTGTATACTCTGGAGTCATTAACAGCATAATTTTCACAACAATAACGCATATATCATTTGAAATAACTCAATTTTACGTAGCGAGAAGAAAAATGAAATTATGTTACATGCACCCCTTATCATAATTCACATACTGGGTCTTGATAGAACAAAATGAGGTTTTGGGAGCATCTCCATCAAAAATTGTCGGGAATTTTGACATCTCCACTAGAATGAAGAGATTTGTCATGTTCAGATTAGGCATCTCCTCCAGAAACTGTGGGGAGTTTTTACATCTCCACCAGAAATCTCTTCGTGATTTAGAGTTTATACGCTAGGAATTTTTAGGTGTTTAGGCATCTCCTCTAAAAATTGTTAGGAGTTCATCATCTTCACGAGAAATCATTGGAAGTTTTCGTATTTTCACAGCTTCATACGAATATCATTTAGAATTAATCTAATAGGTATCTTTTTTTTTTTTTTTTTCAAATATGTAGACGGGTTTTAGTTTCAAAAATGGGTTTAATTTTTTTTTTTTTTTTTTTTTTCAAATATGTAGACGGGTTTTAGTTTCAAAAATGGGTTTAAAAAAATGAATTGAACTTATACCGTCATTGTCACTGTTAGCTTTAGAGCTAGCTCAAACGAGATCCTGTATATTCAACTTCTTTTCAACGCCATTTTTGTTTCGAAAAACCTCTACCCCATCCCTCCCCACAACCTCTTCTTCTCAGATAAATATGCATTTATTTATAACCGTAATAAATTCATTTGTAAATATAATCTATAGTCGCAAAAGTGTGAACTGTTTATCAGGGGGGATGGAGAGGGGATCCTCTCTTCCCTTTTTTACTTTCCTTATCCTATAGGAAGGAAAGTCCAACTTACCCAAATACAGAAAGTTCATGATGGTTGCAACACATAATGATAAAATAGAAAATTGAAATCCATACTGATGGTACACTTTGGTAAACACAACTGATAATGATAAAAAATATTTACACTAGATAATTAATAAAAAAAAAATTAACTTGAATGAGTTTCAAGAAAAATTATTGAAAAAATTCAAAATAACATGATTATGATTATTTAAAAATAAAATAAGATAAAGTATTTTATTTTAATTCACTGGACCAGATAATTTCAGATAAATTTGATAATTAGAGAATCTCAGATAAATTTGAGAGAAAAATAAACCAAAAAGCCTGAATATATGCAGGTACCTACTACCTACCTATATGGATAAAATTGATAAACCAAAAAAACAAACTTTTTCCTAAAAAAAGAAAATAAGTTTTACCAAGAAAGCAGATAAATGAGCTTTGATAATTGACCAAGATAATACAACACAAAAGCTATGATAAGATAGCAATGTTTGAGATTACACAGTTAAAGCCTTGGCTTGTCTACGGAGCAACCAAGTTCCATCGACAAAAGTTAAGAAATGATAAAAGGATAATTAATTCCAAGATAAAAGGATTATTCTCCACTAGATTAAATAAAAAGTTTAACAGTTAAGTTTTTGTCTCAAGATAAGTGATAAAAAACAAACTAAAACTTT